>NW_027285095.1:182500-185000 GCF_040894005.1 Engystomops pustulosus
TAGATAGATAGATAGATAGATAGATAGAGGAGATAGATAGATAGAGGAGATAGATAGATAGATAGATAGATAGAGGAGATAGAGAGATAGAGGAGATAGATAGAGGAGATAGATAGAGGAGATAGGAGATAGATAGAGGAGATAGGAGATAGATAGATAGATAGATAGGAGATAGATAGATAGATAGGAGATAGATAGATAGATAGGAGATAGATAGAGAGATAGGAGATAGCTAGATAGATAGGAGATAGATAGATAGAGGAGATAGATAGATAGATAGATAGGAGATAGATAGAGAGATAGATAGATAGGAGATAGATAGATAGATAGGAGATAGATAGATAGATAGATAGGAGATAGATAGATAGATAGATAGATAGGAGATAGGAGATAGATAGAGGAGATAGATAGATAGAGGAGATAGATAGATAGATAGATATGTGATAGATAGATAGATAGATAGGAGATAGATAGAGAGATAGATAGATAGGAGATAGGAGATAGATAGAGAGATAGATAGATAGGAGATAGGAGATAGATAGAGGAGATAGATAGATAGATAGATAGAGGAGATAGATAGAGGAGATAGATAGATAGAGGAGATAGATAGATAGATAGGAGATAGGTAGGAGATAGATAGATAGATAGATAGGAGATCAGAGATAGATAGGAGATAAGAGATAGATAGATAGATAGGAGATAGATAGGAGATAAGAGATAGATAGGAGATAGATAGATAGATAGGAGATAGATAGATAGATAGGAGAGAGATAGATAGATAGGAGATAGATAGATAGATGATAGATAGATAGGAGATAGATGATAGATAGATAGGAGATAGATAGATAGGAGATAGATGATAGATAGATAAACAGATAGATAGGAGATAGATAGATAGATGATAGATAGATAGGAGATAAATGATAGATAGATAGGAGATAGATAGATAGGAGATAGATAGATAGATAGATAAATAGATAGATAGGAGATAGATAGATAGGAGATAGATGATAGATAGATAGATAGATAGATAGGAGATAGATAGATAGATAGATAGGAGATAGATGATAGATAGATAGGAGATAGATAGATAGAGGAGATAGATAGATAGAGGAGATAGATAGAGGAGATAGATAGATAGAGGAGATAGATAGAGGAGATAGATAGATAGATAGATAGATAGGAGATAGATGATAGATAGGGGAGATAGATAGAGGAGATAGATAGATAGAGGAGATAGATAGAGGAGATAGATAGATAGATAGATAGGAGATAGATAGATAGATAGATAGATAGGAGATAGATAGAGAGATAGATAGGAGATAGATAGATAGAGAGATAGATATATAGATAGGAGATAGATAGATAGAGAGATAAGAGATAGATAGATAGATAGGAGATAGATAGATAGGAGATAGATAGAGAGATAGATAGGAGATAGATAGATAGGAGATAGATAGAGAGATAGATATATAGATAGGAGATAGATAGGAGATAGATAGATAGGAGATAGATAGAGAGATAGATAGGAGATAGATAGGAGATAGATAGATAGAGAGATAGATAGATAGATAGATAGGAGATAGATAGATAGGAGATAGATAGATAGATAGATAGGAGATAGATAGATAGGAGATAGATAGATAGATAGATAGGAGATAGATAGATAGATAGATAGATAGGAGATAGATAGGAGATAGATAGATAGATAGGAGATAGATAGATAGGAGATAGATAGATAGATAGATAGATAGGAGATAGATAGATAGATAGGAGATAGATAGATAGATAGATAGGAGATAGATAGATAGATAGATAGATAGATAGGAGATAGATATGAGATAGATAGATAGATAGATAGATAGATAGATAGATAGATAGATAGATAGATAGGAGATAGATAGATAGATAGATAGGAGATAGATAGGAGATAGATAGATAGATAGATAGATAGATAGGAGATAGATAGATAGGAGATAGATAGATAGATAGGAGATAGATAGATAGAGAGATAGATAGGAGATAGATAGATAGAGAGAGAGAGATAGATAGATAGATAGATAGGAGATAGATAGATAGATAGGAGATAGATAGATAGATAGATAGAGAGATAGATAGGAGATAGATAGATAGAGAGAGAGAGATAGATAGATAGATAGATAAGTTGAGGAAAAGGCAGCACTCCGTAGTTGATGTCAAATAAAGTGGGTGTCTTTATTCCATGAGCAACGTTTCAGCTCCTTGCGAGCCTTTGTCAAGCAAGATGCTTGACAAAGGCTCGCAAGGAGCTGAAACGTTGCTCATGGAATAAAGACACCCACTTTATTTGACATCAACTACGGAGTGCTGCCTTTTCCTCAACTTATATTATAGTCTCCTGGCCCGGGGACTTACGGTCTGTGCACCCACCAAAGTTGCTGTGCTGCTCCGAACTTTCCTTTTATAGATAGATAGATAGATAGATAGGAGATAGATAGAGGAGATAGATAGATAGATAGAT
>NW_027285096.1:0-189252 GCF_040894005.1 Engystomops pustulosus
ATGTTGCCGGTCGAGTAGCCAATCCGGCAAATTAACGCCCCAAAAAAGTATCCGTGGCTATGACTGGCCAGGGGGGCACTCTGGTGACCCATAGCCATGGATAGCTGTTAGGGGCGTTAATTTTCTGGATTGGCTGCATGGCAGCCGACCCGGCAATGTGTCAGTGTCAGGAGAAAAGCGCCAGAACTCCTACACTTCGGCTTCACTCATCTCTAGTTCCAGGGTAACGAACTGATGGCAAAAATCCTATATAAAACTCATTTCAGATTTGATGTTACAAGTTTGCTACACCATTTTCCAATCTACTGCGTTTCACTTTCACATTGATTTCAACATCTCTGTTTGCTGTGATTAAATAGAAGCCTTCATTGTGGATTGTGTACAAATGTTTCCCGTTCATGTTATGGAGACCGGATCACAGCTCGCCCCAAAACGGGGTTACTGTATCTGCAAGGAACTGTCCAAAATATGCCTCTGTCTCGGCGATGACTTCCTCGTTTGAGCAAATTTTTTTTTTCCCGCGAGCCATTTCTTCATGTTGGGGAACAAGAAAAAGTCACAAGGAGCCAGAACGCGTGAATACGGGGGGTGCCGCAGCAATTCATAACGCAATTTATGCAGTTTGGCTGCAACAACTCCGGATGAATGTGCTGGTGCGATATCGTGGTGAAACAGCACCTTCTTTTTCGTCAAATGCAGCCATGTCGCCTTCAATTTTTTGTTGAAGCTGCCCAATAATTTACTGTAGTATTGTCCAGTGATCGATCTTCTTTTTTCTAAAAAATCCATGAGGATGACGCCGTTCGCATCCCAAAAAAATCGTTGCCATGACTTTTCCGGTCGATGGGATCGTCTTCGCCTTCTTTGGAGCAGATTCACCGGGAGAAATCCATTGTTTTGATTGTCGCTTAGTTTCTGGTGTGTAGTGATGAATCCAGGTTTCATCAACGGTGAAAACTCGACACAAAAACTCCTTCGGATTTTGCTTAAATTGCTCCAAACATGAAGCTTCGAAGTTACCAGCCGCATCCGCTTGTTGTCCACCGTGAGCAATCGCGGCCAACAAATATTAATTGCCGTTCCAGTCGGCACACCTACGGCCTCGGCTACTTCGTGCACTTTCGTTCGTTGATCAGTGAGTGTCATGTCGTGGACTCTTTGAATGAGTTCCTCAGTAACCACGTCCTGGTCGCTCCTCATCAAAAACGGATGTTCGCCCACGTTTAAATTCTAACCAATATCTAACTGTGGTCATGGATGGCAAAGTGTCCCCATAAACCGCATCCAACTTTGCTTTTATCTCCTTGAATTATCGAACGATACTGCTCTTTTTTTCCATTTCTGCGAAAATCACGAAACACGTCTTACTCCAATGGCTGCCAAAACCAAACTAACCAATCAATCAGTCTGCAATCTGTTTTATCGTCGTTTTGATAGATGGCGGCATACGATGATAACGCCAACTTCCCTCCGTCGTCAAACCGCCCCCATACATCGCTAATCATATAGCACCAACATATTCTGCAGCGCTTTACAAGTCATAGGTTACCCATATAGACATGATAATATCCATATATTCACACAATATGATGGACGGCCCTGGTTACATGAGCTTACAATCTATGGGCCCCAGTGCTGCTTCCAATATAAATTCTTTTATTTCTTTTACAAATCCTAGAATGTGTTGGGTACCAGGTCATAGATTCTGTATTTCCTTCTCTTTTCAGTACGGACTCGAAGCTGTTGGAGGAAGCGACTATTTCAATCTGCAAATCGTTAAGTAAGTAGCGAATGTGCGTGACGGAGACATGTGATGTATAGGGGACTGTACACACCTGGTGTAAATCCAAGGCGTCCGTGGTGCAAGTAATGCTGGTAGAGGGATGGAGCTTTTAAAGGGAACATGTCTGTGAAACGAAGCTCTGGTGCTGGAAGGTTTTACAAAGGACGAGTCCTGATGTATGACCCTCACAGATCGGACACTGATGAACAATGCAAAGGAAGGGTGATTGGTATCAAAATGGGCTCCAAAATAAAGAACCTTGCCACACTAACTAAACATATCTTTGAAAACTTATACAGCAGTACAACTATTCCTATATTGTTCTATTCCATGCTTGAGAAGGTTGGTTCACCATCTATGCAAATGACCCCATGTAAAAACGATAATTGTCTTCTCATGTGAGTCATAGTATCATAGTATATAAGGCTGGAAAAAGACGCAAGTCCATCAAGTCCAACCTTTAAGAATTAAATAAATGTTTTATCCCCATAACCCGTGATATTTTTGCTCTCCAGAAAGTCATCCAGGCCTCTCTTGAACATGTACATAGTCTGCCATAACAACCTCCTGCGGCAGAGAGTTCCATAGTCTCACTGCTCTTACAGTAAAGAACCTTTGTCTATGGTGATGGTAGAATTGCCCCTCCTCTAGGCGTAGAGGATGCCCCCTGTCTATGGGGATGGTAGAACCTCCTCTTCTCTAGGTGTAGAGGATGCCCCCTGTCCATGGTGATGGTAGAACCTCCTCTCCTCTAGGTGTAGAGCAGGGGTCTCAAACTCGCGGCCCGCGGGCCAACTGCGGCCCGCGGGCCAATATTTTGCGGCCCCCACCTGGTCGCGCTGCATGGAGAGGGCTCACGGGCTGAGCCCTCTCCATAGCCGGTAAGTCTTTTCTGCATATTGCAGCAAAGGCTTACCGGTAACACCCGCGATCGGTGCTAGCACCGATCGCGGGTGCTTTCACAGCGATGGCTGCCGACAAAGCTGCCGGTAGCCTCAAAAAGATAGCGGCGCATGGGCGCCACCATCTTAGCTGGGATCGCCGCTCCCCGTGACGTCATCGGGGGGCGGAGATCCGTCTCCATGGTAGCCTCAGGTCTTCCGAAGACCCGAGGCTATTTCGTTTTAACCCCTTCATTACAATGTGCTGATAGCACATTGTAATGAATGAGGAGGAAAATCCCCATATACTGCCATACTGTAGTATGGCAGTATATGGTAGGATCGATCAGACAACCTAGGGTTAAAGTACCCTAGGGAGTCTGAAAAATAGTATAAATAAAAATAAAAAAAAGTTAAAAAAAAAAAAATAATAATAAAAAAACCTAAAATTTCAAATCACAGTAAAAATCATAAACATATCAGGTATCGACGCGTCCGAAAATGCCCGATCTATCAAAATATGATGACGGTTTTTCAGTGCGTTTAACCCCGTTACGGAAAATAGCGCCCAATTTCGAAAATGGCACTTTTTTGCCATTTTGAAAAATATAAAAAAATCTATAAAAAGTGATCAAAAGGTTGTACAGTCCTAAAAATGATATCATTGAACATATTATCAAATTTCACAAAAAATGACAGCACCCACAGCTCCGTACACCAAAGTATGAAAAAGTTATTAGCGCCAGAATTTGGCAAAATAAAAAAAATTATTTTTGTACAGTAGGTTTTAATTTTTGTAAATGTATGAAAACATTATAAAACCTATACAAATTTGGTATCCCCGTAATCGTACCGACCCAAAAAATTAAGTAGACATGTCATTTGGGGCGCTCAGTGAAAGACGTAATATCCAAGCCCACAAGAAAATGGCGCAAATGCATTTTCATTGCATTTGGAATTTTTTTCCCGCTTCCGAGTACATGGCATGGAATATTTAATACCATCACTATGAAGTGCAATTTGTTACGCAGAAAACAATCCATCACACAGCTCTTTACGTGTAAAAATAAAAAAGTTATAGTTTTTTGAAGGTGGGGAGTGAAAAATGGACATGAAAAAACAGGAAAGGGCCCGTAACCGGTTAATCCCCTTCCCTCCGGTACTTGAAGAAGATGAAGTCGCCGCTCTGAACGCACTTGGTGCAGGTCAGAGCGGCGACTTCATCTTCTTCGATGGGAGGGACACGGGGAGGCAAGTACCGGGTGGGGGGGGGGGGAATGGAGTGTCCCTGACTGGGCTCAGTGCGGTAGGAGCTTGGGACCCCTCGGTACACAGGACGCGTTCATAGAGAAAACACGTCTCCCAGCTTGGGGCTTTCCTTGCACTGGGAGACGCCGTGACATTTGAATCTGAATAATGATATTTTGTAAGCGCATTTTGTGTGGAAAACTTGATGCGGCCCAGCCTTACCCAGAATCTACCTCCAACGGCCCCCAGGTAAATTGAGTTTGAGACCCCTGGTGTAGAGGATGCCCTCTGTCTATGGTGATGGTAGAATTGCCTCTCCTCTAGGTGCAGAGGATGCCCTCTGTCTATGGTGATGGTAGAACCTCCTCTCCTCTAGGTGTAGAGGATGCCCCCTGTCTATGGTGATGGTAGAACCTCCTCTCCTCTAGGTGTAGAGGATGCCCCCTGTCTATGGTGATGGTAGAACCTCCTCTCCTCTAGGTGTAGAGGATGTCCCCTGTCTATGGTGATGATAGAACCTCCTATCCTCTAGGTGTAGAGGATGCCCCCTGTCTATGGTGATGGTAGAACCTCCTCCCCTCTAGGTGTAGAGGATGCCTCCTGTCTATGGTGATGGTAGTGCCGCCTCTCCTCTAGGTGTAGAGGATGCCCCCTGTCTATGGTGATGGTAGAACCTCCTCTCCTCTAGGTGTAGAGGATGCCTCCTGTCTATGGTGATGGTAGTGCCGCCTCTCCTCTAGGTGTAGAGGATGTCCCTGTCTATGGTGATGATAGAACCTCCTATCCTCTAGGTGTAGAGGGTGCCCCCTGTCTATGGTGATGATAGAACCACCTCTCCTCTAGGTGTAGAGGATGTCCCCTGTCTATGGTGATGGTAGAACCTCCTCTCCTCTAGGTGTAGAGGATGCCCCCTGTCTATGGTGATGGTAGAACCTCCTCCCCTCTAGGTGTAGAGGATGCCCCCTGTCTATGGTGATGGTAGAACCTCCTCCTCTCTAGGTGTAGAGGATGCCCTCTGTCTATGGTGATGGTAGAACCTCCTCTCCTCTAGGTGTAGAGGATGCCCCCTGCCTAAAGTGATGGTAGAATCTCCTCTCCTCTAGGTGTAGAAGATGCCCCCTGTCTATGGTGATGGTAGAGCCTCCTCTCCTCTAGGTGTAGAAGATGCCCCCTGTCTATGGTGATGGTAGAATCGCCTCTCCTCCAGGTGTAGAGGATATCCCCTGTCTATGGTGATGATAGAACCTCCTCTCCTCTAGGTGTAGAGGATGCCCCCTGTCTATGGTGATGGTAGAGCCTCCTCTCCTCTAGGTGTAGAGGATTCCCCCTGTCTATGGTGATGGTAGAATCACCTCTCCTCTAGGTGTAGTGGATACCCCCTGTCTATGGTGATGGTAGAGCCTCCTCTCCTCTAGGTGTAGAGGATTCCCCCTGTCTATGGTGATGGTAGAATCACCTCTCCTCTAGGTGTAGTGGATACCCCCTGTCTATGGTGATGGTAGAACCTCCTTTCCTATAGGTGTAGAGGATGCCCTCTGTCTATGGTGATGGTAGAACCTCCTCTCCTCTAGGTGTAGATGCTGCCCCCTGTCTATGGTGATGGTAGAACCTCCTCTCCTCTAGGTGTAGAGGATGCCCCCTGTCTATGGTGATGGTAGAACCACCTCTCCTCTAGGTGTAGAGGATGCCCCCTGTCTATGGTGATGGTAGAACCTCCTCTCCTCTAGGTGTAGAGGATGCCCCCTGTCTATGGTGATGGTAGAACCTCCTCTCCTCTAGGTGTAGAGGATGCCCCCTGTCTATGGTGATGGTAGAACCTCCTCTCCTCTAGGTGTAGAGGATGCCCCCTGTCTCTGGTGATGGTAGAACCTCCTCTCCTCTAGGTGTAGAGGATGTCCCCTGTCTATGGCGCTGGTAGAACCTCCTCTCCTCTAGGTGTAGAGGATGCCCCCTGCCTATAGTGATGGTAGAATCTCCTCTCCTCTAGGTGTAGAGGATGCCCCCTGTCTATGGTGATGGTAGAACCTCCTCTCCTCTAGGTGTAGAGGATGCCCCCTGCCTATAGTGATGGTAGAATCTCCTCTCCTCTAGGTGTAGAGGATGCCCCCTGTCTATGGTGATGGTAGAACCTGCTCTCTTCTAGGTGTAGAGGATGTCCGCTGTCTATCGCGCTGGTAGAACCTCCTCTCCTCTAGGTGTAGAGGATGCCCCCTGCCTATAGTGATGGTAGAATCTCCTCTCCTCTAGGTGTAGAGGATGCCCCCTGTCTATGGTGATGGTAGAACCTCCTCTCCTCTAGGTGTAGAGGATGCCCCCTGCCTATAGTGATGGTAGAATCTCCTCTCCTCTAGGTGTAGAGGTTGCCCCCTGTCTATGGTGATGGTAGAACCTCCTCTCCTCTAGGTGTAGAGGATATCCCCTGTCTATGGTGATGATAGAACCTCCTCTCCTCTAGGTGTAGAGGATGCCCCCTGTCTATGGTGATGGTAGAGCCTCCTCTCCTCTAGGTGTAGAGGATTCCCCCTGTCTATGGTGATGGTAGAATCACCTCTCCTCTAGGTGTAGTGGATACCCCCTGTCTATGGTGATGGTAGAACCTCCTCTCCTCTAGGTGTAGAGGATGCCCCCTGTCTATGGTGATGGTAGAACCTCCTCTCCTCTAGGTGTAGAGGATGCCCCCTGTCTATGGTGATGGTAGAACCTCCTCTCCTCTAGGTGTAGAGGATGCCCCCTGTCTATGGTGATGGTAGAACCTCCTCTCCTCTAGGCGTAGAGGATGCCCCCTGTCTATGGTGATGGTAGAACCTCCTCTCCTCTAGGTGTAGAGGATGTCCGCTGTCTATGGCGCTGGTAGAACCCCCTCTCCTCTTGGTGTAGAGGATGCCCCCTGTCTATGGTGATGGTAGAACAGTCTCTCCTCTAGGTGTAGAGGATGCCCCCTGTCTATGGTGATGGTAGAACCTCCTCTCCTCTAGGTGTAGAGGATGTCCCCTGTCTATGGCGCTGGTAGAACCCCCTCTCCTCTAGGTGTAGAGGATGCCCCTGTCTATGTTGATGGTAGAACCCCCTATCCTCTAGGTGTAGAGGATGCCCCTGTCTATGTTGATGGTAGAACCCCCTATCCTCTAGGTGTAGAGGATGCCTCCTGTCCATGGTGATGGTAGAACCTCCTCTCCTCTAGGCGTAGAGGATGCCCCCTGTCTATGGTGATGGTAGAACCTCCTCTTCTCTAGGTGTAGAGGATGCCCCCTGTCTATGGCTATGGTAGAATCGCCTCTCCTCTAGGCGTAGAGGATGCCCCCTGTCTATGGTGATGGTAGAACCTCCTCTCCTCTAGGTGTAGAGGATGCCCCTGTCTATGGTGATGGTAGAACCTCCTCTCCTCTAGGTGTAGAGGATGCCCCCTGTCTATGGTGATGGTAGAACCTCCTCTCCTCTAGGTGTAGAGGATGCCCCCTGTCTATGGTGATGGTAGAACCTCCTCTCCTCTAGGTGTAGAGGATGCCCCCTGTCTATGGTGATGGTAGAACCTCCTCTCCTCTAGGTGTACAGGATGCCCTCTGTCTATGGTGATGGTAGAACTTCCTCTCCTCTAGGTGTAGAGGATGCCTCCGGTCTATGGTGATGGTAGAACCTCCTCTCCTCTAGGTGTAGAGGATGCCCCTGTCTATGGTGATGGTAGAACCTCCTCTCCTCTAGGTGTAGAGGATGCCCCTGTCTATGGTGATGGTAGAACCTCCTCTCCTCTAGGTGTAGAGGATGCCACCTGTCTATGGTGATGGTAGAACCTCCTCTCCTCTAGGTGTAGAGGATGCCCCCTGTCTATGGTGATGGTAGAATCGCCTCTCCTCCAGGTGTAGAGGATGCCCCCTGTCTATGGTGATGGTAGAACCTGCTCTCCTCTAGGTGTAGAGGATGCCCCCTGTCTATGGTGATGGTAGAATCGCCTCTCCTCCAGGTGTAGAGGATGCCCCCTGTCTATGGTGATGGTAGTGCCGCCTCTCCTCTAGGTTTAGAATATGGCCCCTGTCTATGGTGATGGTAGAGCCTCCTCTCCTCTAGGTGTAGAGGATGCCCCCTGTCTATGGTGATGGTAGAACCTCCTCTCCTCTAGGTGTAGAGGATGCCTCCTTTGTATGGTGATGGTAGAATCGCCTCTCCTCTTGGTGTAGAGGATGCCCCCTGTCTATGGTGATGGTAGAGCCGCCTCTCCTCTAGGCGCAGAGGATGCCCCCTGTCTATGGTGATGGTAGAACCTCCTCTCCTCTAGGTGTAGAGGATGCTCCCTGTCTATGGTGATGGTTGAACCTCCTCTCCTCTAGGTGTAGAGGATGCCCCCTGTCTATGGTGATGGTAGAATCGCCTCTCCTCTAGGCGTAGAGGATGCCCCCTGTCTATGGTGATGGTAGAACCTCCTCTCCTCTAGGTGTAGAGGAGCCCCCTGTCTATGGTGATGGTAGAACCTCCTCTCCTCTAGGTGTAGAGGTTGCCCCCTGTCTATGGTGATGGTAGAACCTCCTCTCCTCTAGGTGTAGAGGATGCCCCCTGTCTATGGTGATGGTAGAACCTCCTATCCTCTAGGTGTAGAGGATGCCCCCTGTCTATGGTGATGGTAGAACCTGCTCTCCTCTAGGTGTAGAGGATGCCCCCTGTCTATGGTGATGGTAGAACCTCCTCTCCTCTAGGTGTAGAGGTTGCCCCCTGTCTATGGTGATGGTAGAACCTCCTCTCCTCTAGGTGTAGAGGATGCCCCCTGTCTATGGTGATGGTAGAACCTCCTATCCTCTAGGTGTAGAGGATGCCCCCTGTCTATGGTGATGGTAGAATCGCCTCTGCTCTAGGCGTAGAGGATGCCCCCTGTCTTTGGTGATGGTAGAACCTCCTCTCCTCTAGGTGTAGAGGATGCTCCCTGTCTATGGTGATGGTTGAACCTCCTCTCCTCTAGGTGTAGAGGATGCCCCCTGTCTATGGTGATGGTAGAACCTCCTCTCCTCTAGGTGTAGAGGATGCCCCCTGTCCATGGTAATGGTAGAATTGCCTCTCCTCTATGTGTAGATGATGCCCCCTGTCTATGGTGATGGTAGAATCGCCTCTCCTCTAGGTGTAGAGGATGCCCCCTGTCTATGGTGATGGTAGAACCACCTCTCCTCTAGGTGTAGAGGATGCCCCCTGTCTATGGTGATGGTAGAACCTCCTATCCTCTAGGTGTAGAGGATGCCCCCTGTCTATGGTGATGGTAGAACCTCCTATCCTCTAGGTGTAGAGGATGCCCCCTGTCTATGGTGATGGTAGAACCGCCTCTCCTCTAGGTGTAGAGGATGCCCCCTGTCTATGGTGATGGTAGAACCTCCTCTCCTCTAGGTGTAGAGGATGCCTCCTGTCTATGGTGATGGTAGAACCTGCTCTCCTCTAGGTGTAGAGGATGCTCCCTGTCTATGGTGATGGTAGAACCACCTCTCCTCTAGGTGTAGAGGATGCTCCCTGTCTATGGTGATGGTAGAACCTCCTCTCCTCTAGGTGTAGAGGATGCCTCCTGTCTATGGTGATGGTAGAACCTGCTCTCCTCTAGGTGTAGAGGATGCCCCCTGTCTATGGTGATGGTAGAACCTGCTCTCCTCTAGGTGTAGAGGATGCTCCCTGTCTATGGTGATGGTAGAACCACCTCTCCTCTAGGTGTAGAGGATGCCCCTGTCTATGGTGATGGTAGAACCTCCTCTCCTCTAGGTGTAGAGGATGTCCCCTGTCTATGGTGATGGTAGAACCTCCTCTCCTCTAGGTGTAGAGGATGCTCCCTGTCTATGGTGATGGTAGAACCTCCTCTCCTCTAGGTGTAGAGGATGCTCCCTGTCTATGGTGATGGTAGAACCTCCTCTCTTCTAGGTGTAGAGGATGCCCCTGTCTATGGTGATGGTAGAACCTCCTCTCCTCTAGGTGTAGAGGGTGCCCCCGGTCTATGGTGATGGTAGAACCTCCTCTCCTCTAGGTGTAGAGGATGCCTCCTGTGTATGGTGATGGTAGAATCGCCTCTCCTCTTGGTGTAGAGGATGCCCCCTGTCTATGGTGATGGTAGAGCTGCCTCTCCTCTAGGCGCAGAGGATGCCCCCTGTCTATGGTGATGGTAGAACCTCCTCTCCTCTAGGTGTAGAGGATGTCCCTGTCGATGGTGATGGTAGAACCTCCTCTCCTCTAGGTGTAGAGGATGCTCCCTGTCTATGGTGATGGTTGAACCTCCTCTCCTCTAGGTGTAGAGGATGCCCCCTGTCTATGGTGATGGTAGAATCGCCTCTCCTCTAGGCGTAGAGGATGCCCCCTGTCTATGGTGATGGTAGAACCTCCTCTCCTCTAGGTGTAGAGGATGTCCCTGTCTATGGTGATGGTAGAACCTCCTCTCCTCTAGGTGTAGAGGGTGCCCCCGGTCTATGGTGATGGTAGAACCTCCTCTCCTCTAGGTGTAGAGGTTGCCCCCTGTCTATGTTGATGGTAGAACCTCCTCTCCCCTAGGTGTAGAGGATGCCCCCTGTCTATGGTGATGGTAGAACCTCCTATCCTCTAGGTGTAGAGGATGCCCCCTGTCTATGGTGATGGTAGAACCTGCTCTCCTCTAGGTGTAGAGGATGCCCCCTGTCTATGGTGATGGTAGAACCTCCTCTCCTCTAGGTGTAGAGGATGCCCCCTGTCTATGGTGATGGTAGAACCTCCTATCCTCTAGGTGTAGAGGATGCCCCCTGTCTATGGTGATGGTAGAATCGCCTCTGCTCTAGGCGTAGAGGATGCCCCCTGTCTTTGGTGATGGTAGAACCTCCTCTCCTCTAGGTGTAGAGGATGCTCCCTGTCTATGGTGATGGTTGAACCTCCTCTCCTCTAGGTGTAGAGGATGCCCCCTGTCTATGGTGATGGTAGAACCTCCTCTCCTCTAGGTGTAGAGGATGCCCCCTGTCCATGGTAATGGTAGAATTGCCTCTCCTCTATGTGTAGATGATGCCCCCTGTCTATGGTGATGGTAGAATCGCCTCTCCTCTAGGTGTAGAGGATGCCCCCTGTCTATGGTGATGGTAGAACCACCTCTCCTCTAGGTGTAGAGGATGCCCCCTGTCTATGGTGATGGTAGAACCTCCTATCCTCTAGGTGTAGAGGATGCCCCCTGTCTATGGTGATGGTAGAACCTCCTATCCTCTAGGTGTAGAGGATGCCCCCTGTCTATGGTGATGGTAGAACCGCCTCTCCTCTAGGTGTAGAGGATGCCCCCTGTCTATGGTGATGGTAGAACCTCCTCTCCTCTAGGTGTAGAGGATGCCTCCTGTCTATGGTGATGGTAGAACCTGCTCTCCTCTAGGTGTAGAGGATGTCCCCTGTCTATGGTGATGGTAGAACCTCCTCTCCTCTAGGTGTAGAGGATGCCTCCTGTCTATGGTGATGGTAGAACCACCTCTCCTCTAGGTGTAGAGGATGCTCCCTGTCTATGGTGATGGTAGAACCACCTCTCCTCTAGGTGTAGAGGATGCCCCTGTCTATGGTGATGGTAGAACCTCCTCTCCTCTAGGTGTAGAGGATGTCCCCTGTCTATGGTGATGGTAGAACCTCCTCTACTCTAGGTGTAGAGGATGCTCCCTGTCTATGGTGATGGTAGAACCTCCTCTCCTCTAGGTGTAGAGGATGCTCCCTGTCTATGGTGATGGTAGAACCTCCTCTCTTCTAGGTGTAGAGGATGCCCCTGTCTATGGTGATGGTAGAACCTCCTCTCCTCTAGGTGTAGAGGGTGCCCCCGGTCTATGGTGATGGTAGAACCTCCTCTCCTCTAGGTGTAGAGGATGCCTCCTGTCTATGGTGATGGTAGAACCTCCTCTCCTCTAGGTGTAGAGGACGCCCCCTGTCTATGGTGATGGTAGAACCTCCTCTCCTCTAGGTGTAGAGGATGCCCCCAGTCTATGGTGATGGTAGAGCCTCCTCTCCTCTAGGTGTAGAGGATGCCCCCTGTCTATGGTGATGGTAGAACCTCCTCTCCTCTAGGTGTAGAGGATGCCCCCTGTCTATGGTGATGGTAGAACCTCCTCTCCTCTAGGTGTAGAGGATGCCCCCGGTCTATGGTGATGGTTGAACCTCCTCTCCTCTAGGTGTAGAGGATGCCCCCTGTCTATGGTGATGGTAGAATCGCCTCTCCTCTAGGCGTAGAGGGTGCCCCCTTGTCCTGGTCACAGGCCTAGATATAAAAAGTCCAATCATTGTCTTTCCTTTGAGCGGAGTCCAGCATATTCATGTCCTTCAGGCTCGGCCACGCCTTCAGCACATTCCCCCCCTTCCTCAGGAACGAGAGAGACGCTGGCTGTGTGACTCACTGAAGAATATTCAGCTCCCTCCTTCACCCCTCCTTCAGGTTATCCTCAGCGAGTCTCACAGTCGGTGCTTCTCTCAATCCTGAGGGAAGGGGAAATGAGCTGGAGGCGCGGCTGAGAAGCAAGGACATGAATATGATGGACTCAGCTCAAAGGAAAGACGATGATTGGGTTATTTGCATAGATGGTGAGTCAATTTTATGAACGGACCGTGAAACCTTGCAAGCATGGAGAGGAACAATATAAGGATAGTTATACTGCTGTATTATAGCAACTTTTAAAGATATGTTTACTTGGTGTGGGTTAGTTTACCTAATAGGTTCCCTTTAAGTTTTGGTACATTGGGGCACATTTACTTACCCGGTCTGGAGGACTTGACAGAAAGTGCATTGTCCGTGTATAATGCCCTGTGCCGCTATTCACTAAGATCGTGCGCCCGATATCCTGGATGTGTCGCTTCCCCGCTCAGGTCCCCGGAGTTCACCTTCTTCTTCCTGGTGCATGTAAGTGCATTGGATGCGACACAATTTGATATTAAATCCCACGTTCAGTCCGAATCAGTCGGATCGTCCAACGGCCCGCCCCCTCCCGATTTCTGTCACATGAAAGCAGCGCAGCCGTGCCACAATCCAATCACGTGCAGCACAATCCCCTTCTAAATCCCTGCCACAGCGGCACAAATCCCGAAAGCCATGAATAGCAACAGAAATGCGATCCGCATACCCTTAGTAAATAAGCCCCAATGTTCTTATATTGAGTGTAGTGGGGCTCATTTTTGATACCAATGACCTTTCCTTTGCATTGGTCATCAGTGTCCGATCTGAGAGGGACATGCACCAGGGACCGTACACCGATCTACACCAGGACTCCAACTTTGTTATACCTACCAGCAACATAGCCCACCTGGAGCAGGGGTGCACATGTGCGCACCAAATACCCCACCACCCCACCCAGTGTAACTAATGCTCTTCCTTGAGAACAGGACACCTCTATCCAAAATGGCCACCGCTCCGAGGACTCCTTATAATTTCCCTGCAAAAACCTTTCAGTTTACGTTCTAATCTTTTTTGTATTTTTTACTTTTTAGTTGAGAACAACCCCAGAACAGGAAATCTCAGCGCTCTTATAAGAGTATTTCTGTCAAGGACGAAGGAACTGAAGATATCGGCAGAATGTCAGAAGTAAGTGGAGGCAAATCTAGTTCTATATTCATTCTGGATCCCAAACCCCCGCCCCCCCCTCTCTCCCTCTCCCCAATTCTTGTATGTGGACCCCATCCTGCCCTTCTCTGGACATTGAGGTCAGGACGGCTCCTTATCTGCACCAGAAGAACGATATCAGGAAAGTTTGAAGCCGCTGGGTGTAAAATAGATGACTTCCAGTCACTGACTGCAAGCAGAGAGCTCAGATACAGCAATTAAAATCCCAAGTATACGGGAGAGTTTTAGTAGAGCAATTCTAATTTATTTGCTAGTGTTTTAGTATCCCTCCAAGTGGTAACATGTCTAGATAACCCTATACTGGTCAGCCGAGGCCACCCGTATTATGCCAGGACACTGGCACTGCTGTGGCCTCTACGCGTGACACAATCCTGCGGGAAATACCCACGCTTAAAGGGGTTGTCCACTTTCAGCAAGTAATTGATATCTATTGTGAAGTTATACAATTTTCCGATATACTTTATTCATGTTTACTCCTGGGTCATGTGATGTCATACAGGTGCATGGCTCGTCATCACTGTGGTTATGAAATGTGATACAGATGCATGGCTCGTTATATATCACACATTTCTGATTACTCCCTGTGATATAACAAGCTTTGCCCCTGTGTGACATCACATGACCAGGGATAGAATGAGCTGTGCACCTGTGTGACATCACGTGCCCAGGGATATAACAAGCCATGCACCTGTGTGACATCACATGACCAGGGATATATAACGGACCGTGCACCTGTGTGACATCACATGACCAGGGATATAACGAGCCGTGCGCCTGTGTGACATCACATGACCAGGGATATAACGAGCCGTGCGCCTGTGTGACATCACATGATCAGGGATATAACGAGCCATGCACCTGTGTGACATCACATGACCAGGGATATAACGAGCCATGCGCCTGTGTGACATCACATGACCAGGGATATATAACGGACCGTGCACCTGTGTGACATCACATGACCAGGGATATATAACGAGCCGTGCACCTGTGTGACATCACATGACCAGGGATACAATGAGCTGTGCACCTGTGTGACATGACCTGACTAGATAGAATGAGCTGTGCACCTCTGTGACATCACATGCCCAGGGATCAGGGATATAACAAGCCGTGCACCTGTGTGACATCACATGACTACATATAATGAGCCGTGCATCTGTGTGATATCACATAACCAGAGATATAACGAGCCGTGCACCTGTGTGACATCACATGACTAGATATAATGAGCCGTGCACCTGTGTGACATCACATGACCAGAGATATAACGAGCCGTGCGCCTGTGTGACATCACATGACTAGATATAATGAGCCGTGCACCTGTGTGACATCACATGACCAGAGATATAACGAGCCGTGCGCCTGTGTGACATCACATGACTAGATATAATGAGCCGTGCACCTGTGTGACATCACATGACCAGAGATATAACGAGCCGTGCGCCTGTGTGACATCACATGACTAGATATAATGAGCCGTGCACCTGTGTGACATCACATGACCAGAGATATAACGAGCCGTGCATCTGTGTGACATCACATGACCAGAGATATGAGCCGTGCGCCTGTGTGACATCACATGACCAGAGATATAACGAGCCGTGCACCTGTGTGACATCACATGACCAGGGATAAAGTAACGCTCACTCAATCTCTCTCTTACAGTCAGCTCTTCATCTGGCAAGCGCACAACGCCCTATTCATCATCTGCTGTCTCCTGAAAGTGTTCATCGCCCATGTCTCCGAGGAGGAGCTGCTCCTGCACTTCTCATATCAGAAGAAAGACCCCGGATCTTATGGTGAGTGGGAACCCTCCGTGCATTGTATGGAGCATTGTGTATTGTTAACCCCTTCACAACTGCCATACAGCTGTAAACATTTTAATCCCTAATACCCCTTGCAGTTGGCACGCCCCGTCAGTGGTCCACTTCAAATGAACTGTGGCACCTAGAAACACGGTCCTGGAGTCTTATAATAGAAAGGAGAAAATCCACTTTAATATTAACAGAAGCCATTATATTGACTGTCAAAGTTGCAGTAAAAAATGCAATACACATCTATCGATTCCTGATTGTAACTTTAAGGCTACAGGCTGTCCCCTACCTAAGGACACCCGACTTACAGACGACCCCTAGTTACAGATGGACCCCTCTGCCCCCTGTGACCTCTGGTGACCTCTCTGGATGTTACTATAGTCCTAGATTGCAATGGTCAGCTGTAAGGTGTCTGTAATGAAGCTTTATTGATAATCCTTGGTCCCATTACTGCAAAAAATTTAGAAACTCCAATTTTTTTTTGTCTGGATCTACCGGTATAAAATATACAATTTTCAACTTGCATACAAATTCAACTTAAGAACAAACCTACGGACCCTATCTTGTATGTACATTCGCACAACCATACGAAAACAGCCGTGTATATATATGGGAAGAATACGTTACCATTCATTCCTATGGGCAATACGGTCATACATTGAATGTCCGTATTTGTCACCGTACCGCAGCGTATGTGAGCCGTATAAAAAGATGGAGCATGTCCTATTTTCTCACGTTCTAGCGCCGTATGCCCTATTGAAGTCTATGGGAACATATAAAATAAGGGCGTCATACCTTGTACCCACCATACAGTATATGCGTTTTGTATCTAGGGAGACCAGGAGTTGTAGTCAGGGTACATTCATACAGCGGTATGTGGCCGGGCAGACATACTTCTGTGCGCTGGCGAGGAGGTGACCCCCTCCCCCCTCCATAGAGAACAGCACCGCATGGGCTCACACAGGGTGATTTTCATCGAAATTTTATTTATTTATTTTTTTTTATTATACGAGGAGAACCAACAATTGTGTCCATGCAATATGTATACGTACACTCACCGGCCACTTTATTAGGTCCACCATGCTAGTAACGGGTTGGACCCCCTTTTGCCTTCAGAACTGCCTCAATTCTTCGTGGCATAGATACAACAAGGTGCTGGAAGCTCCTCAGAGATTTTGGTCCATATTGACATGATGGCATCACACAGTTGCCGCAGATTTGTCGGCTGCACATCCATGATGCGAATCTCCCGTTCCACCACATCCCAAAGAAGCTCTATTGGATTGAGATCTGGTGACTGTGGAGGCCATTTGTGTCCAGTGACCTCATTGTCATGTTCAAGAAACCAGTCTGAGATGCTTCCAGCTTTATGACATGGCGCATTATCCTGCTGAAAGTAGCCATCAGATGTTACAGGGTACATTGTGCTCATAAAGGGATGGACATGGCCAGCAACAATACTCAGGTAGGCTGTGGCGTTGTACCAAGGGGCCCAAAGACACCATGACACCACCAGCCTGAGCCGCTGATACAAGGCAGGATGGATCCATGACACCACCACCACCAGCCTGAGCCGCTGATACAAGGCAGGATGGATCCATGACACCACCACCACCAGCCTGACCCGCTGATACAAGGCAGGATGGATCCATGCTTTCATATTGTTGACGCCAAATTCTGACCCTACCATCCGAATGTCGCAGCAGAAATCGAGACCAGGCAACGTTTTTCCAATCTTCTACTGTCCAATTTCGATGAGCTTGTGCAAATTGTAGCCTCAGTTTCCTGTTCTCAGCTGAAAGGAGTGGCACCCGGTGTGGTCTTCTGCTGCTGTAGCCCATCTGCCTCAAAGTTGGACGTACTGTGCGTTCAGAGATGCTCTTCTGCCTACCTTGGTTGTAACGGGTGGCGATTTGAGTCACTGTTGCCTTTCTATCAGCTCGAACCAGTCTGCCCATTCTCCTCTGACCTCTGGCATCAACAATGCATTTCCGCCCACAGAACTGCCGCTCACTGGATGTTTTTTCTTTTCCGGACCATTCTCTGTAAACCCTAGAGATGGTTGTGCGTGAAAATCCCAGTAGATCAGCAGTTTCTGAAATACTCAGACCAGCCCTTCTGGCACCAACAACCATGCCACGTTCAAAGGCCTCAAATCCCCTTTCTTCCCCATACTGATGCTCGGGAGAACTGCAGGAGATTGTCTTGACCATGTCTACATGCCTAAATGCACTGAGTTGCCGCCATGTGATTGGCTGATTAGAAATTAAGTGTTAACGAGCAGTTGGACAGGTGTACCTAATAAAGTTGCTGGTGAGTGTATCACAGTCCTGCTGATTCTACATACACAAAGGTCCTTACACATCTTTCCAGGGACAATACCTAACCTTGGGTCACAGCAGTGTGAGGGTGACCCGCAGTGCACAATCTTGTAATTGAAATTCATTTTTCACAGTTCTGCTGCTACTAACAATATGTACGAACATCTGATTACACATCTCTCCTGGTACAATACCTAACCCTGGGTAACAGCAGTGTGAGGTGACCCAGCCCCCCCCCCCCTTCCCCCGTGCACAATCTTGTAATAGAAATCCATTTCTCCAGGGACAATACCCAGCACTGCCTGCAGTACTGCATGGTCACACCTGCTGACAGGTTTCCTTTGAAATGTACTTTATTGATACATATTAAAAAGCAGCGTTACAGACGGAAGATGTGTGACTTGTGTGATTCTTGATGGAAAGGACTGAGAAGATGAAGACGATATTGTGCGGTTATGGACAGTTTTCGAGTTTCGTTTGCATTTTTCCGATAACTCCATATCACAGACATGACCCTTTCAGAATTTATCTTCCTTATTTTAAGAGCCTCTATAGTTGGAATCTATCGACCTCTGTCTGTACGTGACTTATTCATTATATCTGGTAAGAAGGTTTTAGAAAGGGAGTTCATGTAGTTCCATTAGATGACCTGTAGGTGGCAGTAAAAGAGCTGCCATAGACTTAAGGTAAGGTCCTGGTGTCTATAGTGGGCTCATTTCTCTTTCTATGACCCAATGATGATATATTCTCCCTGGTGCCGCCGGAGACTGATTGTGTGACCCCCCTCCCTCCTCCTGCAGACACTTTTATACGTGTGTCGGCCATGTTTCCTAGGCCCAACACTATATTGAGAGTATCCGTCCTTGCCTGCTGCCCTGCACATGCTGCATTGACATCATATCATAGACTACTGAAGTTATGTTTACATTGGAATAATTTTTTTTTTTTTTGGGGCTCAAGGATAATTGTGGATTTTTGTAAACTGTAAAAAAAAAAAAAAAAATTAGACGCTGTTTCATTTCCGGTGAAAGGTGGTAAGAGAAATCAAAGCAGAACAGAGCAACAGAGCAAGGTATTGTTGAATCTGTGTCAAAAGCAGCAGGACAGCCGACTATGTACAGGAGTTGCACAGGAGAGTTGTTTTATAAGATTCACACGGTAGCTGAGTGAGTAGCACTTCTGCCTTGCAGCGCTGGAGTCCTGGGTTCAAGTTCCACCCAGGTCAACATCTGCAAAGAGTTTGTATGTTCTTTCCATGTTTCCTCTGGGTCCTCCAGTTTCCTCCAACAATCCAAAAAAAACATACTGGTAGGTGATTAGATTGTGAGCCCTATGGGAACAAGGACCAATTTGGCAAGCTCTGTGCAGCGCTGCGTAATCTGTAGGCACTATATAAAGTATTATTATTAAAGAATAAATCTTTGGGGATCCGAGACCCCCCATAGCTCAGTCTTTGCCTATTACAGCCGCCTTGCAGTTGTGTGGAGACTTGTAGCCAATGACGCTCCACTTGGGGATTCTAAGACAATATGGAAATAAGGATAAACTGGTTTAGTTTTAATCCTGCATCGTGTCATGAGGCTGCCTTAAAAGGCATCTACCACCAGGTTGAAGGACTATATGCAAATGAGCCTAAGGGGCTCCAGATTCCATAGGTGTTAATGGAGCCTGGAGCCCCTCAGGTTTAGCTGCATACAGTCTTTCATCTTGGTGGTAGATATCCTTTAAAGTCAAGTGAACTGCCTTACAGTGGAAAACTTCCATATTTTCCTGGTGGTCTCTTAGTCTGGAGGGGCAGTGTCTCTGCATGATCTGCAGAGTCCCCCATTCTCATGGTTTGGTTGGAGACCCCCTCCAATCATAAAGTTACCCCCTGTCTTAGGTTTATTAATTTTAAGGAATCGGAATGTCCTGATACCTTGATTACGATTCACATACAACGTCTACACTTGATGCACAGATCCGGATTGCGTCTTCCTTATGAAGATGAGATGACGCTCGGTCTCATTCCGTTCTGTCTCCATGAATCACTTTTTATGACCCTAGCGGTTTCCAGTTAGGAAGCGGAGGTCTCGCCCTTTCCCCGGGTGGCTTTATCCTAACCTGCAGAGTATAAGATAATATTAGTAGCGCTGGCCCGGCACAGCGGTCCCGGCTCCGGCCTCGGACTGTTTACATTGGGAGGATTTTGTGCTCCACATCATGTAAGAAATGAGCCGACCTTTAGCCGGGGTCGTATCACATTGTGGAGGAAGTCCATGGAGCGTGGGGGGCGCCCTCATTGTGAGGAGTACAATGCCGGCCGCGCTGCATTACCTCTATTTACTACTCGTGATGTGATCTCATTTCTGCCATTGGTAATGTGTTTGCTTTCCTGTACAGCAGAGGATTGTTATGTTTGCTCTGTATTTCGCTTTCCTACATCCCCATTTGAGTGTTGCTTTCCTACTTGGCGCCCGGCGATGATATCGTCCAGAAAAGACTCTCAGAATGTCTGTGATGCCTGCTGGTGGGAGACTGAAAGGGAACCTGTCATCAGCCATCAGTTTTGTCAGCCCCTCCAGGTAGAGGATTGCATATCCTTTCTAGAATTGCCTCTTTTATGCGAACCCGTTTAACTATAAACCAGAGGAGTCAAACTTAATTTCACTGGGGTCCAAATCAGCCTCGTGGTTCCTGAAAAGGGCTGAGCATAATTTGATTACAATGTTGTGCGGCTGTTTTAGTAATTACAATTAAGCGGCATTACTATTACAATCAGCTGTTTTGAGGACAAAGTTGAACTTGCTTACATCATAGCCAATATTTACTCCTAAAGTAGCCAGTAGTCGCGGTGCCACCACAGTAGCCGATAGTTGGGGTGCCACCACAGTAGCCGATAGTCGGGGTGCCACCACAGTAGCCGATAGTCGGGGTGCCACCACAGTAGCCGATAGTCGCGGCGCCACCACAGTAGCCGATAGTCGCGGCGCCACCACAGTAGCCGATAGTCGGGCGCCACCACAGTAGCCGATAGTCGCGGCGCCACCACAGTAGCCGATAGTCGGGGCGCCACCACAGTAGCCGATAGTCGGGGCGCCACCACAGTAGCCGATAGTCGGGGCGCCACCACAGTAGCCGATAGTCGGGGCACCACCACAGTAGCCGATAGTCGGGGCGCCACCACAGTAGCCAGTAGTCGCGGCGCCACCACAGTAGCCAGTAGTCGGGGCGCCACCACAGTAGCCAGTAGTCGGGGCGCCACCACAGTAGCCAGTAGTCGGGGCGCCACCACAGTAGCCAGTAGTCGGGGCGCCACCACAGTAGCCAGTAGTCGGGGCGCCACCACAGTAGCCAGTAGTCGGGGCGCCACCACAGTAGCCAGTAGTCGGGGCGCCACCACAGTAGCCAGTAGTCGGGGCGCCACCACAGTAGCCAGTAGTCGGGGCGCCACCACAGTAGCCAGTAGTCGGGGCGCCACCACAGTAGCCAGTAGTCGGGGCGCCACCACAGTAGCCAGTAGTCGGGGCGCCACCACAGTAGCCAGTAGTCGGGGCGCCACCACAGTAGCCAGTAGTCGCGGCGCCACCACAGTAGCCAGTAGTCGCGGCGCCACCACAGTAGCCAGTAGTCGCGGCGCCACCACAGTAGCCAGTAGTCGCGGCGCCACCACAGTAGCCAGTAGTCGCGGCGCCACCACAGTAGCCAGTAGTCGCGGCGCCACCACAGTAGCCAGTAGTCGCGGCGCCACCACAGTAGCCAGTAGTCGCGGCGCCACCACAGTAGCCAGTAGTCGCGGCGCCACCACAGTAGCCAGTAGTCGCGGCGCCACCACCGTAGCCAGTAGTCGCGGCGCCACCACCGTAGCCAGTAGTCGCGGCGCCACCACCGTAGCCAGTAGTCGCGGCGCCACCACAGTAGCCAGTAGTCGCGGCGCCACCACAGTAGCCAGTAGTCGCGGCGCCACCACAGTAGCCAGTAGTCGCGGCGCCACCACAGTAGCCAGTAGTCGCGGCGCCACCACAGTAGCCAGTAGTCGCGGCGCCACCACAGTAGCCAGTAGTCGCGGCGCCACCACAGTAGCCAGTAGTCGCGGCGCCACCACAGTAGCCAGTAGTCGCGGCGCCACCACAGTAGCCAGTAGTCGCGGCGCCACCACAGTAGCCAGTAGTCGCGGCGCCACCACAGTAGCCAGTAGTCGCGGCGCCACCACAGTAGCCAGTAGTCGCGGCGCCACCACAGTAGCCAGTAGTCGCGGCGCCACCACAGTAGCCAGTAGTCGCGGCGCCACCACAGTAGCCAGTAGTCGCGGCGCCACCACAGTAGCCAGTAGTCGCGGCGCCACCACAGTAGCCAGTAGTCGCGGCGCCACCACAGTAGCCAGTAGTCGCGGCGCCACCACAGTAGCCAGTAGTCGCGGCGCCACCACAGTAGCCAGTAGTCGCGGCGCCACCACAGTAGCCAGTAGTCGCGGCGCCACCACAGTAGCCAGTAGTCGCGGCGCCACCACAGTAGCCAGTAGTCGCGGCGCCACCACAGTAGCCAGTAGTCGCGGCGCCACCACAGTAGCCAGTAGTCGCGGCGCCACCACAGTAGCCAGTAGTCGCGGCGCCACCACAGTAGCCAGTAGTCACAGTGGCCAAGTCTCCCCCCTTTTTTTGACACCGTAACTACCAGTAGCAAATCTAGAAAAAAAGTCTATTCTTAAAGGTTAGACTTGTGTCTTTTCCCAGCCCTATATACTATGATAAATATAGTCGGTTGTCTTTATTTGAGGACTTTGAGTCTGTCAGAAGTGGGGAACAAGACTGACTGGGTGCTATATATACAGCTGCCAAATGGGGCAGGAAGGGGAACTTATTGGGGTACCATACTTAAAGCATCCAGAAGGGGAAAAGTGAATGACTGAGGTATACATGTGCAGCTGCCAGAAGGTGAAGGAAACTGAATGGGAACTTACTGGGAGACTATATTCATAGCTGCCAGAAGGAGACTGACTGGGAATATACTGGGGGACTATATTCATGGCTGCCAGAAGGAGACTGACTGGGAAATACTTGGTGACTATATTCATAGTAGCCAGATGGGGGAGGAAACCAACTGGGGACATAAGGTACAGCTGCCACAAGGAGACTGATTGTTGACCAGTATTTTGGCAGCTAGATGGAAAGGAGAATGACTTTCTGGGGACTATAAATACTGAAAAAAGGGGAGCAGCCTGTAGAAGGTAAGGAAGGTTCTTGAATGGATCTTTTTTTTTATTCATTTATAGTAGTTAATTGCAGTTTGGGTTTTGGAATTTAGCTCTCCCACCCATAATGCTCTGGGGCCACACTAGGCCGTCTGTGTGCGTGGCTTGTGGTGGACGACCCTTCTGGTGAGGATGTGTAGGTTCTGTCTTTTGTCGGGTCTGGCCCGGAGTCAAGTCCTGCGGGTGATGCGTGCGCCCCTGCACAGACGTCCCCCGGCTTGTGCCCGGTGAATCGAGGTGACTTGGTGAGCGTGACTACAGTCAGGGGGCGCATGTCACACTCGCTTTGTGCATCACTCCGTTAAAAACAACTCACCCGGGGAAGTTATTTTATTCTCTTTGAGCCATTGAAGAATTCCGAGTGTTTGGAAACCCTCTCCCCCCCGGCTCTGGTATTTTCCTTACCTCCCTCATGCTCCCGAGGGAGAATCCACTCTCTTAATTCCTCTTCAGTTTTGACAGCAGCGCAGCGCTGATCCAGATACAGAGGAAGCGTCTTATAGAGGAATCACACAGGGGCCCCTGGCGTGCCAAGCGCTCCGCCACAAAAATGTCTGGCAAAACAAGAGGAAGATGGCACCCGAGGTCAGGCAGCGACGGGCGCAACCAGGGGCAGAGCGGAAAAACTATCCGGCTGAATCACAGAGAAAGTGTTACTGGATGGAATCACACGGCACAGAGCGGTGTCACTGCGGCCGCTCGCATCAATGCTCCATTTGTTTTCAGGGCACAAATTGATCTCCTGTTAAGTAGCTGACACCAGACTGAGACGCTAATGGAAATGTTGTTATTAAATGGAAGCGCTGGTAATTGTACTGACGCCTGGGATCCTACCCCGAGCACAGCACCGCATGGCGGAATAACCTGAGCTCACCTGACACGCAAGACCCCATAGAGAAGACACCGCACATCAGTGTCATATCCAGCAAAAATAGTACTAAAAATTTACTAATGCCTCTCCATCTCTAGGGGGCAGTATTATAGTAGTTATATTCCTGTACATAGGGGGCAGTATTATAGTAGTTATATTCTTGTACATAGGGGGCAGTATTATAGTAGTTATATTCTTGTACATAGGGGGCAGTATTATAGCAGTTATATTCTTGTACATAGGGGGCAGTATTATAGTAGTTATAATCCTGTACATAGGGGGCAGTATTATAGTAGTTATATTCCTGTACATAGGGGCAGTATTATAGTAGTTATATTCTTGTACATAGGGGGCAGTATTATAGCAGTTATATTCTTGTACATAGGGGGCAGTATTATAGCAGTTATATTTCTGTACATAGGGGGCAGTATTATAGCAGTTATATTCCTGTACATAGGGGGCAGTATTATAGTAGTTATATTCTTGTACATAGGGGGCAGTATTATAGCAGTTATATTCCTGTACATAGGGGGCAGTATTATAGTAGTTATATTCTTGTACATAGGGGGCAGTATTATAGTAGTTATATTCTTGTACATAGGGGGCAGTATTATAGTAGTTATATTCCTGTACATAGGGGGCAGTATTATAGTAGTTATATTCTTGTACATAGGGGGCAGTATTATAGTAGTTATATTCTTGTACATAGGGAGCAGTATTATAGCAGTTATATTCTTGTACATAGGGGGCAGTATTATAGTAGTTATATTCCTGTACATAGGGGGCAGTATTATAGTATTTATATTCTTGTACATAGGAGGCAGTAATATAGTAGTTATATTCTTGTACATAGGGGGCAGTATTATAGTAGTTATATTCCTGTACATAGGGGGCAGTATTATAGTAGTTATATTCCTGTACATAGGGGGCAGTATTATAGTAGATATATTCTTGTACATAGGGGGCAGTATTATAGTAGTTATATTCCTGTACATAGGGGGCAGTATTATAGTAGATATATTCTTGTACATAGGGGGCAGTATTATAGTAGTTATATTCCTGTACATATGGGGCAGTATTATAGTAGTTATATTCCTGTACATAGGGGGCAGTATTATAGTAGTTATATTCTTGTACATAGGGGGCAGTATTATAGTAGTTATATTCCTGTACATAGGGGGCAGTATTATAGTAGTTATATTCTTGTACATAGGGGGCAGTATTATAGTAGTTATATTCCTGTACATATGGGGCAGTATTATAGTAGTTATATTCTTGTACATAGGGGGTAGTATTATAGTACTTACACTCAGCGGCCACTTTATTAGGTACACCATACAAGTAACGGGTTGGACCCCCTTTTGCCTTCAGAACTGCCTCAATTCTTCGTGGCATAGATACAACAAGGTGCTGGAAGCTCCTCAGAGATTTTGGTCCATAGTGACATGATGGCATCACACAGTTGCCGCAGATTTGTCGGCTGCACATCCATGATGCGAATCTCCCGTTCCACCACATCCCAAAGATGCTCTATTGGATTGAGATCTGGTGACTGTGGAGGCCATTTGTGTCCAGTGACCTCATTGTCATGTTCAAGAAACCAGTCTGAGATGATTCCAGCTTTATGACATGGCGCATTATCCTGCTGAAAGTAGCCATCAGATGTTACAGGGGACATTGTGCTCATAAAGGGATGGACATGGGCAGCAACAATACTCAGGTAGGCTGTGGCGTTGTACCAAGGGGCCCAAAGAGTGCCAAGAAAATATTCCCCACACCATGACACCATCACCACCAGCCTGAGCCGCTGATACAAGGCAGGAGGGATCCATGACACCACCACCACCAGCCTGAGCCGCTGATACAAGGCAGGATGGATCCATGCTTTCATGTTGTTGACGCCAAATTCTGACCCTACCATCCGAATGTCGCAGCAGAAATCAATAACTGTAATGATATAATATATATAGCACCAATATATTATATTTAAATTGTGTAATATATGTATAATGTGCATCATACTTTATATCAATTACTAACTAATTTTTTTTTTTGTCCCTTTTTCCCCCCAGAATCAGACATAGAAGACCTCCTGGAGGAGCTGCTGTTTTGCCTCATCCATCTCATTGTAGAGGTTCCTCTTCTGTGAGTATCATACACAAAATTTTTAACACAAAATAAATATTACAGTACACGGATGAGGGGCCGGTTCCTGCGTGTGTGGCCGGTGGATGTCCTGGCCCTCGATTTATGTGAGACTCCTGGATCTCATCTGCCTTATCTCATACAGAGGAATACATAATATTCTAGTCATTCCTGCAGTTGCTCTAGTCTAGAAGAAATAGACTGTAACCTTAAAGGGGTATTCCACAATTCTTTTGATGACGCAGTACCCAGCATGGACACTATACAGTGTATGGCGCTGTACCTGGTAGACTGTGACTGAGCCATAGCGTTCACTGTGATGTCTACTAACAGCTGGGAGTGCTGTGTGTCAGACCTGACGATAGGCGAGCAATACAATCACTTCCTGGAATGGCCCTTTAAGACGAGGTTTAATTGATTTTACTGGAAAGTTCTTTCTTTCTGCGCCTTGTGGCGGCCTTTTCTCTGCTTACCCATAGATATCTTATAGGATTTATGATCCATACAAAAAAATCTAAAGGGAAATTGAGAATATTGCTTCCTCCTTTTTAAAAAAAACAGCGCCACCCCAGCCCCTTAGGTTGCGCATGGTATTGCAGCTCTCACTTTGTAATAAAGTAAAACCCCTTAAAAAAAAAACTCTACCCTCAGAATCCATCATGATAGATCAGGGACACTTACTTATAGATCCAGGCACCGGGACTGTGGTAATCTTCTTATATTCGTTATCCATGGCCTCCTTCTTTTAAATTTACACTAATGAGACACAAGGGCTCCTGGGGTGTTGCCAGAGTCCCTCCATGCTGTAGCTGCACAGGCTGTTACACTGTGCAGGAGCACTCGCCCCTCCACCTGTGTGTTATGGGAAAGTTTTGGGATTTAAAACCAGTAAATTGGTCGCGCTGCTCGTTGCATAGTAATCTTGTGTGAACCTTAGTGCTGCAGATGATTAGCAATTGGTCTGTAGACACATTTAAATTTTGTAAATAAACAACATTTAATACATCGAGAATTCAGAGTGCAAAGTATCAATATAAAAGCAAGTGGACAACGCGTTTCGGGGCGGGATTGGCCCCTTCTTCAGGTCCGATAGTTCTGTAACATGTAAAAATCGTAAATGGTAACTAGAATCGTTACTATTAAAATGTTATTAGCACAAATAAATAATAAATAATAAATATATAAGAATATAAGAATATAAATCAGTACATAAAGGGATAAAAAGCGATAAAGGACATCGGTTATAGATGTACATATGACCAGTATTAAATTGATGTAGTACAAATTAATTGGTGATTCTTACATAGACCATTTAAATAAGTGGCTTCATACAGATAGGTACACAAATTTTAAGGAAACAGTCATATATGTAGACTTAGTAGATGTATAAATACATATATATCATATATAATGTGTGTTATGTCAGGCATAAGGAGGGGGGATGTCCTAAGGGAGCGGATGGGCGGAGACGAAACCGTGTAATGGCCTGTGAAGCTTCAGCTTGGAGAGACTCTTGTAGCAGAGTCCTTCGGGCTCATTAGCATAATTTTTACAGTCGATGGATAACAAGTATAAGGAGATACCACGGTCCCGGTGCCTGGATCTATGAGTAATGTCCCTGGTTTATCATGGTGGATTGTGATGGGAGATTTCCTTTAAATTGCAGTGTTGAACGCCCGGGATTCCCTTGCAGAGGGGTTTTATACATAGTCTGACTATTCGGGGGATATTACATCCCTCCATCCAGCATCAGGGAAGGGGATCCCCCATCACACAGGCGGCTATGCTGCAGACTGGCGGCCGCCTGCGCCTTCACCCTGCAATCTGTGGGATTTATGAATGGTCTCCCGGTGCAGATATAATGAATGTTCTTGTGATAAGCCGCAGTCAGATTTACTGTATGTAGAAATCCATGAGTAATGTCCGCCCCGGCTCCTCCACTCTCCGGAGTCTCAGCGGTGGGAGAAGGAGACAGACTGGCCGGCTCTGCTGACAGCCTCCTGATAAGAGAGCACGAGATCTCCAGGACCCGGCCCAAACCACTATCACGTTACATAAACCATGAGCCAAAGCTGAAGGTATAAACACCATTACTCTCACTTCACGTGGTGCTCGCCTGTCTGACAGATGTATGGCGCTGCTGACACATGCGTGATGTATGAGCCCCCTCTGTGGTACACACGTGTTACATAGACACAGCTGCTATGAGACTGTCCGGATTCTAGCCTATTATTACAGTGCTCAGTGTATTGTACCACCATGCAGCTCCTCATTATACAGTGCAGAGGACTGTAATCATACCATTGTGTATATTGTTAGTAGCAGCAGGACTGTGAAATACGAATTTATATCCCAGGATTGTGCACTGAAGGTTGTTAACACACACACTGCTGTGCTCTGTGCTGTCTGCAGCAAGTGTTGGGTATTGTCCCTGAAAAGATGTGTAATCAAACCTTTGTGTATATTGTTAGTAGCAGCAGAACTGTGAAAGACAGATTTATATCCAAGGATTGTGCACTGAGGGTTGTGTATACACACACGCACACACCTACACCTGTACACCTTATATCCCAGGACTGTGCACAGAGGGTTGTCCTCACACACCTGTGCTCTTTGAAGCCAGTGTTGGGTATTGTCCCTGAAAAATATGAGTAATCAGACCTTTGTGTATGTTATTAGTAGAAGCAGTATTGTGAGTGATGGATTTGTATTCCAGGATTATAGATTCCAAAAGGGGTGTGTCCTCACACTGCTGTGGCCTTAGCTTCCTGAAGGGAACCACAAGCCCCTATACTCAAATCTGTGTGACTGCTAAAGTGTTCACCCACAACAGGGCAAAGATCTGAAGCGGCTCAGCTGGTCAGTGGGGTTAGCGGTGCCCAATATCCATCAGAGAACGATGTGAGTTTGGACTGTTTCCACTAAGAAGAAGCTAAAATTTTATAAGGTGTGACCAAATCTTCCCACCCCACCTAGGAGACAACTAAAAGAAGCTAAAACCTTCCATAAAACATAACTTCTTGTCCAGGATTCTGAAACAAAACCTGTTTTTTGTTCAGGAATGGGCGCCTCCCCTCTCCTCAGGATGTGCCTGGTATTGCAGCTCTTCTGCATTCACCTTTTATAGAGCAGATCTGCAGCACAAGCAGGGGTCAGGGGTGGGACTGTCCTGAGTATCCTATTTCGGTGGGTTGAAGTTACCGCAGGTTTGCTTCTCTCTGTCGTTCACGTGAAGGCAGTGGGGTATAAATAAAGTTGGTTGCTTTTCTCTCTCTTTGTTTTGGTTGCTGGCACCGCTGACCCCGTGACATTCCCCGCTGCGCTGGTGCCCTCTCCCCTGTGCTCCGATTGTTATACAAATGTGGGGTCAAAATACTAGGAAGCAGTCAGCGCTATATATCCTGTCTGTGATTGCGCTATATTGTGCCCGGGACAATGTATGCGCCCCGCCAGTCCTACCACGGCCTTCCTGCCGCCAGGCGCTCGCTTCCTTCCTCACATCGTCCCTCGTTACTCGCAATCCCTTCTATTTTAATATCTAAGGATTTCAGCTTTCACTTTGAGTCTATTTCCGGATGATAGAGGATACGTGATAACATAACTAAATTCAGTCTATCATACCTGTGTGCAGGTGAAAAATGGATTGATATTCCAGGACTGTGAATGACTCGCACTGCTGTGCTCTGTGCTCTGTGCATTGAATTAATCCACGGTTCCTCATTTTCAATGGACCAGTCTTGAATGGAGTGGCCCTAAGCGCTCCCCCTGCTCTTGTATGGAGCAGCCCTAGGGGCTCCCCCCTGCTCTTGAATGGAGTAGCCCAAGGCACTGACCCCTGCTCTTATATGGAGTAGCCCGAGGCGCTCCCCCCTACTCTTAAATGGAGCAGCCCGAGGCGCTATCCCCTGCTCTTGAATGGAGCAGCCCAAGGCGCTCCCCCCTGGTCTTGAATGGAGTAGCCCGAGGCGCTCCCCCCTGCTCTTGAATGGAGTAGCCCGAGGCGCTCCCCCCTGCTCTCGAATGGAGTAGCCCGAGGCGCATATTGAACTGGAACTGCGAATGAAAGAAACTGCAACAATGTATTAAATAAAGAGGACTGTGTGTTGTATCCGTGTGCAGGGTCGGTGTAACATGTACATAGTGTGACTCCTATGGTAAGTGCAGGGTCGCTGGGGGTCGGTGTAACATGTACATACTGTGAGCCCCCTATGGTAAGTGCAGGGTCGCTGGGGGTCTGTGTCCACACTGCAGCGGCTGTTACACTGATGAGTGTGAGATAAATGTAATAATAATCTCTTATGTAATCTCCCGGCCGCCCCCAGAGAAAAGCTTCAGGCATTTGTTGTCCTGCCCTGACAGATCTGCTTCCTCTTCCCGGCTGTGACTCCAAACATGTCTGTGCCTTGTCATAATAATCACTATCTGTGTCCTGGTGTCCCAGGGTGATAATTGCTGCACTGTTTGTCTTTTATGACTTGTATAACACTCATTCACCTCCACTAGGAAAAGAGGAGTCTGATAGAAAGCTTCATTCTTACAAAAACATAATCAAAGTACATTTTTATTTATAGGCAATCCGTATAAAATTCTCCAGAAAAATACTCCAGAGCTGCACTCACTATTCTGCTGCTGGAGCAGTCACTGTGTACATACATGACATTACTTATCCTATACTGATCCTGAGTTACATCCTGTATTATACCCCAGAGCTGCACTCACTATTCTGCTGGTGCAGTCACTGTGTACATACATGACATTACTTATCCTGTACTGATCCTGAGTTACATCCTGTATTATACTCCAGAGCTGCACTCACTATTCTGCTGCTGGTGCAGTCACTGTGTACATACATGACATTACTTATCCTGTACTGATCCTGAGTTACATCCTGTATTATACCCCAGAGCTGCACTCACTATTCTGCTGCTGGTGCAGTCACTGTGTACATACATGACATTACTTATTCTGTACTGATCCTGAGTTACATCCTGTATTATACCCCAGAGCTGCACTCACTATTCTGCTGCTGGTGCAGTCACTGTGTACATACATGATATTACTTATCCTGTACTGATCCTGAGTTACATCCTGAATTATACTCCAGAGCTGCACTCACTATTCTGCTGCTGGTGCAGTCACTGTGTACATGCATGACATTACTTATCCTGTACTGATCCTGAGTTACATCCTGTATTATACTCCAGAGCTGCACTCACTATTCTGCTGCTGGTGCAGTCACTGTGTACATACATGACATTACTTATCCTGTACTGATCCTGAGTTACATCCTGTATTATACTCCAGAGCTGCACTCACTATTCTGCTGCTGGTGCAGTCACTGTGTACATACATGATATTACTTATCCTGTACTGATCCCGAGTTACATCCTGTATTATACTCCAGAGCTGCACTCACTATTCTGCTGCTGGTGCAGTCACTGTGTACATACATGACATTACTTACCCTGTACTGATCCTGAGTTACATCCTGTATTATACTCCAGAGCTGCACTCACTATTCTGCTGCTGGTGCAGTCACTGTGTACATACATGACATTACTTATCCTGTACTGATCCTGAGTTACATTCTGTATTATACTTCAGAGCTGCACTCACTATTCTTATTTGAGAATTCTCACTAGTTGCAGTTGTTTTTTCCATTGTTATGTGGAGACTCAAAATCTTTGCTTCAGGATATTGGATTTTTGGACAGATTTTTGTTTCTCTTGCCTTATAATCCACTGTATGAATAGACCCAAGGTGACTTTATCACATGGACAGATCTCTGATCCTGCAGATATATATGTAATGTATATCCCATTGGTTAGGCTGCCTGTGTACATTGTCTGACCATTAGATGGTATTGATGTTTCTTCCCTGTGCCGGGCAGCGTGCAGTCTCCCCGCTCTGGCATGTGGTGCCCCCGCTCTGTAAGGTGAGGGGTCCTCCTGGAAGAACAGAAGGGGCTTCTTCCCGCTATGGAGCGCTCACCTCGTACCATGTAAACAGCGCATTAAGATGTAATTACTGGACATGGAGATAGAACATGAAGTTGGGATGATTTCAGGGGAATGTTTTCTTTGGAAGGAGCGGACAAGGAGTTTGGGCCAAGCACCACTTCCTCCATTCCTCCCCCTCGCGGAGGTTGATGATAGCGCTGGGAATATCAGCGATGCTCTGACCTGAGCTGCACAGGAAGAAGAGAACACCTAGTCCTGACCCACAACCATCTAACTCCATTTCACACTTTGGGAAAGTGAGACGGAATCTTTGTTTTTCTGCAAAGACCCTTTTTCTTTCCTGTCCAAATTTTTTGTCCTCCTTCTTCAGGCATCAAACTTGTAACTCAGCAAGTCTTCACAATAGACAATGGGGCACATTTACTTACCCGGTCCAGTCGCAATCCCGCTTTGCGTTGTCTGACACTGATTCGGGTCTGCCGAGATTCACTAAGGTCATGCGCCCGATATCCAGCAGGTGTCGCTGCTGCACCGAGGTCCGCCGGAGTTCACCTTCATCTTCCCGGTGCATGTGAGTGCTGATCTTGCGACACAAATTCTTTTTTAAATTTTTTCCGAATCCGTCGGTTGTCCGACGGCCACCCCCCCCCCCCCGAGTTCTATAGCATGAAAGCCGGCGCCGAAGTGGCACAATCCGATCGTGTGCACCAAAATCCCGGGGCAATTCGGAGCAAATCGGAAATATCCAGGAAACCCGACGAAAGTGCGGCGTTCAGACCCTTAGTAAATGAGCCCCAATCTCTGTAGTGTGGGGGAAACCATCACCTACATAAATATGTCTTTATTTTTATCGGAGGTCCATATTCCCTGACTACTGTTCAGACTGTACGTGTAACTAGACAATAAGGGTATTAAGCGCCCCCTAGGGATGAAAGCAATAAGTATTTTATCGTAAAGGAAAGCTACCGTTTTTATGCATTGTGAACCAAACATGCCTTGATAATGCTGTAGCCACACTGATGCAGAAACATATCTTGTTTAATCCCTGACCCGAGTGGTTTTGCTCAAAAAATATTATAAAATTTAGTACCTTGGGAAAGCTGGGTGCAGACTTGCTTCCGTACATTTAAAGAGCTGCCTGATCTGACCAGACAAGTCTAATCAACCAGAGCTAGATGACTCATACACAGCAGCTGGGGGATGGTGCAGCGATTGATTACTTCTGCCTGCCAGGGACAGCCATATTCTCGGCTTATGCTGGGTGGGACAAGGCTGGATCAGTGCATAATTGGGGTAAGAGGAGAAGCCCTGGGACAGCCACATGAGCGATAGAATCTCATTATCATCATTTTATCATTGTTTTTCAGCAAAACCACTCATTTCAGGGACTAAACAAGATATGTTGCTGCATCACTGTAGCTACAGCATTCTCTAGGTATGTTTGGTTCACAATTCATAAAAGCAAATGGCAGGTTTCCAATAACCTATCCATCTAACAATCTACAAATGTCCATGGTACTATGTGTACATGAGGAGCAGTACTATATCTGACCTTTATATCTCTTGTATTCTGCAGTGTTTAGCAGTTTTCCCCTCTGCAGGCTTTCCCTGTAATTCTCTGTTGTCTCAGGGCCGGTGGCTGGAGACCATCTGCTATGATGTCTACCATACACTGCATATAGAAGTCCAGGAACAGCCGCAGAGACTGCTGAAGCTAGCAGTAAGTTTCTATCTCACCGCAAGTGTTTTATTCACATCAGTACCTAGTCAGTGCTTATATATAATGTCCTATATGTTCCAGCTGAATGAGGAAGTCCAGGACAGACGGTGATTGCTGGAGCTAGTATGTAAGTAGTACGTTTCTATCTCACCGCAAGTGCTTTATTCACATCAGTTAGATCAGTAATTATGTATAAAGCCCTTGCGGTGAGATAGAAATTTACTAGCTCCAGTAGCCACTGTCTGCGCCTGTTCCTGGACTTCCTTGTTCAGATGATTCAGCAGGATCATATAGGAATTTATATAAGAAAAAAGTACTGTCCTGTATTGATGTGTATAAAGAACTAAGGGTAAGCTAAAAGCTAAGTCCCAGCTCCAGCAGCTTCTGTCTGTGACTTTGCTTTGACCTGCTCATTCTGGATCATAGACATTATAGAGGAGGACTGACCTGTACTGATGGGAATAAAGCACCTGGGGTGAGAGAGAAACCTTTATTGCTCAGGTTCTGGTTGCTCGTCTTCCCTTCCCATCACCATAGACTTCTATGTAACTAGATACCACTCCGAGCTGCAGTCCGTCTTCTTCTATCAAGACGTTTTTAGCTATGGCAATTAATAGCCGTTTAGGAGGAAGGAAGAGCAGAAAACTTTTAGAATTACTGCATTTTTTTGATAATTTACTGGCCCAAAAATTCTCTTTATGGAGCCCGATATCATAAGAACCATTAAACCAAAATGTTATAAAATTGACGCTGAGAGGTAGACTCAGAAACAACATGATTCACAAATTTTTTTATAATGCAATTCTGATTGTGTTGTAATTCTCCAGCTTTTTCCTTGGTCTGTAGAATGTAATGTAGATGGTGAGAAGAGTCACTTTTTGTCTTTCAGGGATATAACGTACAGCATCCTGCTAGAGGCCGTCACTGCCCTCCTAATATTCCTGTCCTATCAGCTCTTCCGCAAGGAGATTATCCACGAGAGCCGCATCCACAAATACTTAATGCAAGGCCGATGGTAAGTGTTCACTATTCTGCTAGTGGAGTCATTGGGGGTCATTTATCATACACCGGTGCACAAGACCCTGGTGTAGAAATGAATGCAGCCAGGCAAATTTTCACATTTGAAAATTCGCTAGCTGCAGGTGCTGGGACATCCTGTATTATACTCCAGAGCTGCACTCACTATTTTGCTGCTGGTGCAGTCACTGTACATACATGACATTACTTATCCTGTACTGATCCTGAGTTACATCCTGTATTATACCCCAGAGCTGCACTCACTATTCTGCTGCTGGTGCAGTCACTGTGTACATACATGACATTACTTATCCTGTACTGATCCTGAGTTACATCCTGTATTATACCCCAGAGCTGCACTCACTATTCTGCTGCTGGTGCAGTCACTGTGTACATACATGACATTACTTATCCTGTACTGATCCTGAGTTACATCCTGTATTATACTCCAGAGCTGCACTCGCTATTCTGCTGCTGCTGCAGTCACTGTGTACATACATGACATTACTTATCCTGTACTGATCTTGAGTTACATCCTGTATTATACTCCAGAGCTGCACTCACTATTCTGCTGCTGGTGCAGTCACTGTGTACATACATGACATTACTTATCCTGTACTGATCCTGAGTTACATCCTGTATTATACCCCAGAGCTGCACTCGCTATTCTGCTGCTGGTGCAGTCACTGTGTACATACATGACATTACTTATCCTGTACTGATCCTGAGTTACATCCTGTATTATACTCCAGAGCTGCACTCGCTATTCTGCTGCTGGTGCAGTCACTGTGTACATACATGACATTACTTATCCTGTACTGATCCTGAGTTACATCCTGTATTATACCCCAGAGCTGCACTCACTATTCTGCTGCTGGTGCAGTCACTGTGTATATACATGACATTACTTATCCTGCACTGATCCTGAGTTACATCCTGTATTATACTCCAGAGCTGCAGTCACTATTCTGCTGGTACAGTCACTGTGTACATACATGACATTACTTATCCTGTACTGATCCTGAGTTACATCCTGTATTATACTCCAGAGCTGCACTCGCTATTCTGCTGCTGGTGCAGTCACTGTGTACATACATGACATTACTTATCCTGTACTGATCCTGAGTTACATCCTGTATTATACCCCAGTGCTGCACTCACTATTCTGCTGCTGGTGCAGTCACTGTGTACATACATGACATTACTTATCCTGTACTGATCCTGAGTTACATCCTGTATTATACCCCAGAGCTGCACTCACTATTCTGCTGCTGGTGCAGTCACTGTGTACATACATGACATTACTTATCCTGTACTGATCCTGAGTTACATCCTGTATTATACCCCAGTGCTGCACTCACTATTCTGCTGCTGGTGCAGTCACTGTGTACACACATGACATTACTTATCCTGCACTGATCCTGAGTTACATCCTGTATTATACCCCAGAGCTGCAAACACTATTCTGCTGGTACAGTCACTGTGCACATACATGATTCTCACATGATGCATTGCAGGGTGGTAATGTGTTTAATAAGTATCTAAGTTTTGGGGGCTTAGGTGCAGTATCGGGCACAGTTGTGTATTCTTTCTTTCTTCTTCCTGTGCTAAGTCTTAAGGGACCACATACCCATCTCCTTTGTGCTAGTAAAGCTCATGTGTGTTTTGTCTCCATTTCTTCATTTGGGAGTCGAGGGTCCCTGCTCTGTGCTACTTTCTGGATTGTCCTGTAATGTCTTCCTCCTTCTCTTCTCCCCGCAGTCTTCCTTACACGAGTCGACTGGTGAAGACTTTACTGTACAACTTCATCAGACAGGAGAAGAGCCCCCCGCCGGGCTCCCACGTGTTCCAGGAGCAGGCGGATGGGGGCGGCCTCCTCTACGGCCTGGCCTCCGGTGTGGCAAGTGAGTGACACTTTTTACACTTTTGGGTTATATTGGAGGAAGTTCTAAGGTTGCTATGGTTTCTGATTGGGATGTGATATTTTGTAGCAAAATGTCATAAATCTGTTGTACGGAAACCAACGTGGCCCAGGTTACTGCACTGAACTCTGCTCAGACACTTTTCGGAGGCTGATTTTTTTTGGGGAACAAGGGCGACATATAAACTAAACTCCATGCACATGTAGGTTGTATCCGCTATTGCATTCTGTATACAAATGAGAAATCTAATGCCCGATGGGCGTGGCTGCAAAGTTTAGTGCACCCTCTACTGCCCAGGTTCATTTAAAGAGAATCTACCATCAGAATCCATTATGATAGCCATGGGGCACTTACTCATAGATCCAGGCACCGGGACTGTGGCATCTTCTTATATTTGTTCTCCATGGCCTCCTTCCTTGTAAAATACATTTTTTTAAATTATACTAATGAGCCAGAAGGGCTCTGGGGGTGTTACCTGAGCCCCTCTGTGCTGTATCTTCACAGGCTGTTACCCTGTCTCCACTTGTCACTTCCCCTTTCCCTTCTGCCTGATGTAATCTCACACAGTAGCAAAGATGAAAGCGCTCCTGCACAGTGTAATAGCACGTGAAGCTGCAGCACTTCTGCTTAATAGCGTATATTTAAAAGATGATTTTAGAAAGCTGGAGGCCATAAATATAAGAAGATTCCACAGTCGCAATGTCTGGGTCTATGAGTAATGTCCCGGGTTCATCATCATGGAGTTTGATGGTATATTCAGCATTGATTGACAGCGTCTTGCTATAGTTATAAACTAGGCACGAAACATCTGCAAAGAGTTTGTATTTTTTCTTTGTGCTTGCGTGGATTTCCTCCGGTTTCCTCCCACACTCCACAACATACTGGTAGGTGATTAGATTGTGAGCCCCATTGGGGACAGGGACTGATCTGGCAGCTCTGTGCAGCGCTGCGGCATCTGTGTGCGCTATATAAATAAAGGGAATATTATAAAGGGTGCCGCACACCATGTTGATATCTATGGGACATTGGGGCAGATTATAGTAATATTTGATATGTAAAAATGTTAGTTTCTATTATCCGGTGCTCTTCCCTGTGCTGTCACTAGGGGGCGCTAGCTGCACGCAGTAATGGCTCTGCTGGCTGGAGGTCTCCCCGTTTCGCTGCGTTCCTGCTCTGTGTATGACGTGTTAGGTTGCGGTGCGTTTATCTCCTCGCAGGGTTGGCTTTGGCCTCCCGGTTGAGGATCTGGTGAAGTTTCCCTGCGCCGCCCCTGTAATTTATTTCTTAGACCTTTCCCTTTATTTTATCACGCTCCGGGATTAGACCTTTCCCTGCGTTGCTCAGAGATGATCTATTGTAGCGCCGTACATCACACCCTCTCCATGATTCCCTCCTGAGGAATTTAGTGGGATCCTTTATGTTTTGGGTATTTCGTGTGTAACTCTTTCCTGCCTGCTTCACACTGAGAATTAGCGGATACATTGTATCTAGCTTGTTATATTGCCGGTCATGTGATGTCACACAGGTGCAGGGCTCGTTATACCCCTGGTCATGTGATGTCACACAGGTACACGGCTCGTTATATCCCTGGTCATGTGTTGTCACACAGGTGCACGGCTCGTTATACCCCTGGTCATGTGATGTCACACAGGTGCACGGCTCGTTATATCCCTGGTCATGTGATGTCACACAGGTGCACGACTCGTTATATCCCTGGTCATGTGATGTCACACAGGTGCACGGCTCGTTATATCCCTGATCATGTGATGTCACACAGGTGCATGGCTCGTTATATCCCTGGTCATGTGATGTCACACAGGTGCACGGCTCATTATATCCCTGATCATGTGATGTCACACAGGTGCACGGCTCGTTATATCCCTGGTCATATGATGTCACACAGGTGCTCGGCTCGTTATATCCCTGGTCATGTGATGTCACACAGGTGCACGGCTCGTTATATCCCTGGTCATGTGATGTCACACAGGTGCGCGGCTCATTATATCCCTGGTCATGTGATGTCACACAGGTGCACGGCTCATTATATCCCTGGTCATGTGATGTCACACAGGTGCACGGCTCCTTATATCCCTGGTCATGTGATGTCATACAGGTGCACGGCTCGTTATATCCCTTGTCATGTGATATCACACAGGTGCACGGCTCGTTATATCCCTGGTCATGTGATGTCACACAGGTGCACAGCTCATTATATCCCTGGTCACAGTAACGCTGGGATATTCTCCATTACATTGCAGTGTATGAGCGCCATTTAGTGCCGTGCATCTCCGATATATTACCCATAGTTCTCCTCTTCTCTGAAAGTGTTGACTATCCTGCCCTTGGCCGCACGCTGCCCCCTATAGGTCACATAACGCCAGGTTGGTAGAGAGACGGCGCTGCCACCAGCTCCTTACCCGGATTTATGTGACAATCCAAGGGAAATACTCATCGCAGACTCTTGTGTCTTTCCGTGTGATGAGAATTTCCCCCATAAGGAATTTATTTTGGCGCACGGAGAATGTTGAGGCGTTACCCGGGAGCCTCTGCGTGTGTGGCACACAATGAGCCCCGTCCCTGCCTATTGTTCCTCTGCCAGCTGCTTCATATTTTCACCGCTGTCCCTTTTATAGTGTTTTTTTTCCATGGCATCTGCATCCATTCCCGTGCCCGGTGGCGCCCCCGTCAGGACAGTCCAGGGTAGTTCACGAAGACTAATGAACGTGTGATGGAGGATAGAGGAGGCGCGGACTCGCCAATGGGCATGCAGCCGTCGTCTGATCTAGATTTCTATGGTCTCTTATATTATTATATTGTAACTCTTGCCACCCAGCTTTCCCAAAATCACAAGTGGCAGATTTTAGGGGGTTGTGCAGCTGATAGAACTCGTATGTAAACACTTTATTTGGGAATTCTGGAGGGGGTTCTCTATTTTAGGGTTTTCATCTGTCAAACCCTCCCCCCTGCAGCCTCTAAACTTGACTCATCTCATGTGAAAATGCTGTGAGAAGAGTCTGAATTTTTATTTGGGATTAGTAGTTGAGGACTAGAAGTTTAGTGGAGTAAAACTTTGTGACAGGTTCCCTTTAAAGGAAATCTACCCTTAAAATCCATCCTGATAAACCAGGGACATTACTCATAGATCCAGGCACCGGGACTGTGTTATCTTCTTATATTTCCTATCCATGGCCTCCTTCCTTCTAAAATCAACTTTTGTAATTATACTAATGAGCCATAAGGGTGTTACTAGAGCCCCTCCGTGTTGTAGTATCACAGGCTGTTACACTGTCTTCCCCTCTGCTCCCTCAACTCTTTTTCGCCCTTCTTGATGTGATCTCAGACAGTGGGAGGAGGAAGTGCTCCTGTACAGTGTAACAGTCTGTGAAGCTGCTGCACAGAGAGGCTCTGGTAACACCCTCAGAGCCCTTCCTGCTGTTGATTTGAGTAGGAAGGAGGCCATGGATAATAAATATATGAAGATACCACAGTCCCGGTGCCTGAATCTATGTTATCATGGTGGATTCTGATCCTTTAAGGACAGTCTTTATATTTGTCTCCCTTGCCAAACTGCTTCCGGGGGTTTCCTATAATCTATATTTTTTTGCTCTTATTTTTTGTGTTTCACATGTTTTCCCCATTGGCAGTTACAGGGTTAACGGGCAGCTTTTCGCGGTCCGTCTCCCGGTTCTGGTATTTACTTTAGATTCGCTGACTTCTTATGTATTTGGAAAACTGTAAACTAAACATCCAGGGGGGGGGGGGGGGGAGGGATTACAGGAGGAGGCAGAGGGGACAATCACAGCGGATTTGGGGTTGGAAGATTTGGGAATGTGTCCAGTCAGGAAGTGGTGATGCCAGGGGCCGAGAGCCTGGAGACTCGGTCTAGTCACTGTGGTGCCAGTCATGTACAGAGGTCGCTCACAAGACCCGGACTGTGGTCTGTCCAGACCCGGATGATATTGTTACGGATTACTCCGGCTAATTATCTGGATACACGGATATAAAGGGAACAAGAAACGGAAAATAATAGACAATAATGTGATTATTAGTGGAAGTAATTTGTGGAAATAGGAAGATTAAAGGGAACCTGTCAGCAGGTGTGACCCTACAGACTACAGCAAGCATTATGTATTGTTCCCTAGAAAGATGTGTGATTAGATGTGTATAAGTGGTGTTAGTAGCTGCAGGACTGTGATTTATGGGTTTATATTTCAGGAGATGAGGCTGTGCTCTGTGCTCTCTGCAGCCAGTATTAGGTATTGTCCCTTGTGAGATGTGTAATCAGACCTTTGGGTATGTTGTTATTAGCAGCAGGACTGTGGATTTCTATTCCAGGATTGTAATATATCCAAATCCACTGGGGTTATGTCCTCACACTGCTGTGCTTTTGGTGCTTTGAAGAGAGTGTGATTGTGCTGTGAGATCTGTATACGCATACCTTTTGTATCTGTTTGTAGCAGCAGGACTGTGTAATATGGTTATATATTCCTGGACTGTAGTTTCTCCAAGTGCATTGGGAGTGTGTCCTCACACTGCTGTGCTCTGCAGCCAGTATTGGGTATTGTCTCTGGAGAGCTGGGTAGTCATACCTTTGTGTATGTTTTTGGTAACAGCAGGACTGTGAACTATGGATATATATTCCTGGACTGTAGTTCACTGGTGGGTGTGTCCTCACACTGCTGTGCTCTGTGTGCTTCGCATTGCAAGGTAAATGACTGTATCTCTCCAGCAGACATCTGGTTCAATATTTAAAGTGCTTTTCCCTGACTTCTAGGACTCAGCAGCTGAGTGCAGGGGGAGGGGGGAGAGCTAAGAGCAAAGCAGTGTGAGGACCAATGCTCCAATCCTGGAATATTAATCCCTGTTTCACAGTCCTGCTACTACTAAAAACACACTCAAAGGTAAAAATACACAATACCTGACACTGGCTCAAGAGAGCACAGAGCACAGCAGTGTGAGGACACAGCCTAAGTGCACTTGGAGAGGTTACAATCCTAGAATGTAATTCGGTATGTCACAGTTCTGCTGCAACTAACAACTTACACAAAGCTCGTTATTACACACCTGTCCATGGACAATACTTAACATTGGCTACTGAGAGCACAGAGCACAGCAGTGGGAGCACCCACCTCCGTGCACAGTCTTGGCACAGAGAAGCTACAGTCCTGGCATATAAATCCATATTTCTCAGTCCTGCTGCTACTAACATACACAAAAGGATTATTAAACTTCTCTCCAGTGACAATTCCTTACACTGTCTGCATAGAGCACAGAGCACAGCAGTGTGAGGACACTTGGAGAAGTGACAATCCGGGAATATAAAACCTTATTTCACAGTCCTGCTGCTACTAACAGACATAAAGGTATCATTACACATCTCTCTGGTTCAATACCTAACACTGTCTGCAGTCTGTATGGCCACTACTGTTGACAGGTTCCCTTTTCTTGTCCTGGTGGTGTTGTGGTTATAAACCACTGGTTACAGTGACGTCGGAACAGGGGTTTGGGGGTTGCTCATAGTCTCCATGAGAGGGATGTACCTAAAATCCTGACAAGGGGGGGTGGGGGTGATCAGTTTGGTATCAGTGTTTCCGGATTATTCTGGTAACCCCCGGCCTGGGCATAGAGTACAGCTGCAGTACTGGATAAATCCCGCAGGACAGTCGGCGCCCCCTCCTGGTCATGGCTGGCATAACGCAATGGAAAATTCTCTGCCTGCAGCTCCTGGTTCCCATTCAGCAGCGGCATTAACTTTTTCCTACCACAAGTGAATAATAATCGCTTTCCCAAGTTCTCACTTTATTTTGGCGCTCCGCTCTTTGTGTCTTTGGAAATATCCCCCATTTTTTTCCGGTCAAACAGAAACTGCTTTCATTACAAAAGCTCGGCAGCGGAGGCTTTGATCCCTCTCATGGCAGCGGTAAAGCCTGTGCCCTGCCAGGGCTGTCGTACGCCCGCAGCCTCCGCTCTGACCAATCACTGCCATGCTGGAGCCCCCTGTACGCTATTTACATCTGCCCTAGGAAACGCGCAGATTCCACATAACATTACTATTCCCAATCCGCTTTTCTTGGAGTTCTGTGTTTTGCTGATCCTCTGTTATTGCTCCTGGAAATGAATAATGTGACAGAAGGGAGTCGCCATTAGTGGCCGTGCGCCTGGGACTGCAGTTCTCTTAAAGGGACTGGAGCGCCTGGGTCTGTAGTTTTCTTAAAGGGACTGGAGCACCTGGGTCTGTAGTTCTCTTAAAGGGACTGGGGCGCCTGGGACTGCTGTTCTCTTAAAGGGACTGGAGCGCCTGGGACTGGAGCGCCTGGGTCTGTAGTTCTCTTAAAGGGACTGGAGCGCCTGGGATTGTAGTTCTCTTAAAGGGACTGGAGCGCCTGGGTCTGTAGTTCTCTTAAAGGGACTGGAGCGCCTGGGATTGTAGTTCTCTTAAAGGGACTGGAGCGCCTGGGATTGTAGTTCTCTTAAAGGGACTGGAGCGCCTGGGTCTGCAGTTCTCTTAAAGGGACTGGAGCGCCTGGGACTGCAGTTCTCTTAAAGGGACTGGAGCCCCTGGGACTGTAGTTCTCTTAAAGGGGCTGCAGCGCCAGGACAAGATTTGAACCCATCTTTGACAGTCACTACTAAATGCACCATAGCTAATCCATGGGGGTTGTACCAAGTTTGATTATCTTGTATTCACAGGTGTGGGTCAGATTACAGGGACCTCCATCGATCATGAGAATAGACCCGCTACAGTGCATGAGACTTAGGACCTCGTTCTCACTAATGAGTGAAGTGGCAGCGCAAGCATGTGTCCTGCTTCTCCATACAATACTATGGGAGTGTTGCTGAGCACGGCACCCGGGTATCTCCAACACCACCATTCACTGTTGGAGATTGGAGATCCCTGAGCGCTGTGCTTAGCAATTTCTAACACTCCCATAGCATTCATGGAGTGGCAAAGAGGATAACAATCAAACTCGGTACAATCCCTTTAAACCTTACATTTTGAGAAATCCCTTCAGCGCCTCTTGTGGCTTGTCTCTGGTATTGCAGCTCAGTCTTATTTTTTTAATTTTCTGTTAAACCAGATACTTTTTCTGTATCCTCAGAAGTTGTACCTTATGGGTATCCTCTTGTATTTGGGGAATGTTTGGTTGTGGGAGGTGGGCGACCCCTGTGATGACGCTCATCCCATTCACTTCCATTGGAGAGAAATATTTGCTTTTAACGACTTCCTCCTTTAATAAGTGTCAGTTACTTTGCGCCCCAGCGATGTGGGCGGGTCCTCCTGGCGGTGCACCGTGACCCCTGCGCAGCCCCTATGACCTCTGTGCAGCCGGTGCTGGTGCTCTCTCAGGCTTTGTGTTGCGTCTCCTCTACCTTCATATTGTATCTCCGCCAGATAGGAGTAAATATCGCTCTGTTATTTTAGCAATACGAAACATTGGCATCCGCCGAAGCGCTTGGATCCGGGTCAAGTCGAGAAATATCTGACTTTTTTTTCACGTGAAAAGAGCTCTACTTATATTCATGTAAACAAGATCTCCGATTTCACTGTGAATTGGCAGCGGCCTGCGCTGGAGAAAACCGAAAGCGGGGGGGGGGGGGGGTCATGGAATGTGGATTTCAGGTTCCCGATCTACTCCGGAATCCTTGATTTATGATATTCCAATGCCCAGGACTATTACACAGGGTAAACTCTCTGTACATTGCACATAGACGCACATAGTAGCCTTATAGACCCGTAAAAGATGATAAAACAATTGGCCTTCTGTAAAAGGGGTTGTCCATCTCCATTAAGGGGGTTATCCAGCTCAGAGAACCCATTTCCACGCCCGCTGCGTTCACACATTGCGATTGCATTGAGTTTACATTGTGTTTATGCTGCTTTTACATTGTGTACAACATTTACATTGTGTTTGCACTGTGTTTTACTTTGAGTTTATGTAGCGTTTACATCGTATTTGCATAAACAAAAAAGAAAATGTAATATGCATTTATTTTAGAATGCCCGGTGCTCGGCCCAATCAAATGCGCCCCCCCCCCCCAATCCTCCTTTCCTGGCTCCTCTACTGCTACCTGCAGCACACACTGCAGCTTCTTCTCTTCTCCCTGCACCGCACACTGCAGCTTCTTCTCTCCTCCCTGCACCGCACACTGCAGCTTCTCCTCTCCTCCCTGCACCACACACTGCAGCTTCTTCTCTTCTCCCTGCACCGCACACACTGCAGCTTCTCCTCTCCTCCCTGCACCGCACACTGCAGCTTCTTCTCTCCTCCCTGCACCACACACTGCAGCTTCTTCTCTCCTCCCTGCACCACACACTGCAGCTTCTTCTCTCCTCCCTGCACCACACACTGCAGCTTCTTCTCTCCTCCCTGCACCACACACTGCAGCTTCTTCTCTCCTCCCTGCACCACACACTGCAGCTTCTTCTCTCCTCCCTGCACCACACTGCAGTTTCTCCTCTCCTCCCTGCACCACACTGCAGCTTCTACTCTCCTCCCTGCACCACACACTGCCGCTTCTCCTCTCCTCCTTGCACCGCACACTGCAGCTTCTCCTCTCCTCCCTGCACCACACACTGCAGCTTCTTCTCTTCTCCCTGCACCGCACACTGCAGCTTCTCCTCTCCTCCCTGCACCACACACTGCAGCTTCTTCTCTCCTCCCTGCACCGCACACTGCAGCTTCTCCTCTCCTCCCTGCTCCACACACTGCAGCTTCTTCTCTCCTCCCTGCACCACACACTGCAGCTTCTCCTCTCCTCCCTGCACCACACACTGCAGCTTCTCCTCTCCTCCCTGCACCACACACTGCAGCTTCTCCTCTCCTCCCTGCACCGCACACTGCAGCTTCTCCTCTCCTCCCTGCACCACACACTGCAGCTTCTTCTCTCCTCCCTGCACCGCACACTGCAGCTTCTTCTCTCTTCCATGTGCTTTAATGGAGAGGAAATCGGCCTAATTACATTGCTTTAACGTTGCATTTACACAAGCGCAATGTTAAAATACAGTATGGTAACAGTGTGTTAACACAATGTTGACATAGATTTGATAAATGTACAGCTCTAGAATTGCGTATCAAAATGCATTGTAAACACATGGTGTGGCCACACCCTGTTGGCAGCGTTCACACTTTACATTTTATTTGCATTTTGAAACGCAGTCCAAGAGGAGGAACGAGGAGGAACTTTATTGAATTGTTTACAAGCAAAACACGTGTTGCTCATTCCCGATCTTTTTAGTGGAGACGTATATGTCAGATCGGCCAATCTCCCCCTCCCACCCCCCGCCCCCTTTGAAGTACAATGTGTGAAAGCACCCTAATCCCTTACACTAGTTGTGCAGTCCTAGAGATCTTTACGACCACCTGCACACACCAGACTGAGCCTAATGTCCGTATGTGCTCGGGGTTGGCCTCTCCTGGTGCCCCCTGCTGGCGGCTGTGACCTAGGTGGCACTTGGATCACTACACATCAGGGCAGAGGAATGTTTTTCCTTGCATGACCTCATCTCCTCTCGCTCGCCGTTACAGCTGATTTTGGGTGCGGACCCTCTGGCCTCGGCCTGGGGACTGCAGTCATTGTTATACACCTAGGAGGAGCGGAGCTCTCTGCGCTTCATCCATATGAGATGCTAATCCTACGAGTCCTGGTGGAACCGAACAAAGGGAGCCAACAAGCGTAACCAGAACCGGATCAGTACAATGGAATGTGCATGAGATTGGCTTAAAGGGGGGATCCACCCAGAATACAATATTGTCCATGTAGTTCTACTCCATATAGTAATCAATCCAGAGCAATCTGTAAAATGATTGACAAGAATATACAGTAATATAATGTTCTAATAAATCCTCCATTACTGCAGCAACACGGCTGCAGAGCTGTGTAATCAGACCTTTTTTGTGTGTTTTTAGTAGCAGCAGGACTGTGAAATATGTATTTGTATTTCTTTTTATTGTAGTTTACCAGAGTGCACCTGAAGGGGGGAGGTGTCCTCACACTGCTGTGCTCTGTGCTCTCTGCAGGCAGTGTTATTGGTATTATCCATGGACGGAGGGTACTCTTAGCTCCCTGAATTGAACTATTCTAAAATCACTCCTGGTTCAGCATCCAATCAGAAAGCCTGCTACAGCTTTTGATGCAAAGCGGATGGAAGCGGTTAAGGAGCAGCTCATTGTAGAAAGTGGTGTGAGGACACAACCCCGGAACAGTCCTGGAATATAGGTTTCACAGTCCTGCTGCTACTAACAACTTACACAAAGGTATGATTACACATCTCTCCATGGACAAATGCGTAACACTAACTGCAGAGAGCACAGAGCACAGCAGTGTGAGGACATATCCCCAGTGCACTTGAAGAAGCTACAGTCCATATTTCACAGTCCTGCTGCTAACAACATACACAAAGGTCTGATTACACACCGCTCCAGGGACAATACATAATTCTGGCTGCAGAGAGAATAGCGCACAGCAGTGTGAGGACACACTCCCAGTGCATTTGGAAAAGCTGCAATCCTGGAAGAATAATCCACATTTCAGTCCTGCTGCTACTAACAACCCACACAAATGTACAATTGCACATCGATCCAGGGACAATACTTAATTCTTGTTTCGAGTAAAAATCTTTCTTCTTGTCTTGCGAATGAAGTTGTGCTATGGGCTGATCTGGGGCGCACCAGATGTCTACTTCCTCCTGTATACATCCATCTCCAATTTGCTCCCCCTAGTGGGCGCCACGGAGATGAACATTTTTGAAGAGAAGAGATTGTCTTTTGACAAGGCTGTTTTGCGTTGTATTCCTCGTCATGACGTCGCTGTATAATTCCTCTGTTATTCCTCCGGGAATTGTATAGCTACAGCTCAATTCTCATAATGGTAACTGAATCAATGTTGTTGTTTTTCCAGGTGGACTATGGACCGTTCTTACCTTAGGGGGAGTGGGAAGCAAACCCTCCCCCGTCCAGGAGCAGTCCTCACCCCTCGCCAACCAAAGTCTGCTCCTCCTGCTGGTACTCGCCAACCTCACAGATGCCCCAGACTGCCCCAATCCCTTCCGACAGGCTGTCATGTCTTTCCGAAACACACAAGGTATGTATAATACATATACAATGTGACTGTGTGTGTACTGGAGGTTACACTCTGTAATAGACAGTCCGTAGATTGTAAGCTCTTGTGAGCAAGACCCCTATTATAGACCTTATATTTGCTTCAATTTATATCAAATTAATGTCAGTTAATATTACAATTCTGGATAATTGCAACCTTATTGGTCAAAGAAACACGTCTGGTGTGCAGAGGGAAAGGGCTTGTTCAGCAGCACAGAGTATTTCAGGAGACCACTACATAGTATTGGTATGGACAGAAGCAAAGACATGACTACTTGGGACCATGTCATGAAATAAGGTGGGGCGAGGGAGACAAGTAGAAAATGAGAGTTTTGCGACATTGCAAATACAGCGTTTCTCAGCAGCACAGAGTATTTCAGCAGCAGAGAATTTTTTGTGTTGGATGTGACTTTTGACGAATAAGTGAATGGATCATTTCAGGATTAGGGTTGCCTAGTGGATACTGAGAGGTCCCCCAGCAGCGCAGAGTGTTTCAGGAGGGGGGGCTCAGTTGATATATGTGATGGGGACAGGGTCATTGTGTGAGCATGGGAATCGTAACATGGAAAATTGCAGAGAGATCTCCCCAGCAGCACAGAGTATTACAGCGTTAATGTGTTGGTCTTGTATTACAGATAGCTCGGTGCCGCCCAGCCCGAGTCCTCACTCCTTCCAGATAAATTTTAATAGTCTGTATACTGCCCTGTGCGAGCAGCAGAGGTCTGACCAAGCCACCCTGCTGCTGTACACGTTACTACATCAGAACCTCAACGTCCGCACCTACGTCCTGGCCCGCACTGATATAGAAAGCCTTGTAAGTATTCACACATCCTCTGTGTATTGTAAGGATGAACTTATAGCCAACTCCTGTCCTGGCTGGTGTAACCCTCCTCCCCTCCTCCCTTCCTTACGCCAACACCTTCCCTTCTGCCTCATTCTCAACCTTCCCTCTCTTCCGTTCTCCCACCCCTTCCTTCTGCCCTTTGCCCCGCCCTTACACATTTGCCCCGCCCATTGCCACACCTTCCAATCTTTGACCCGCACTTCCACCCTTTGCCTCACCTTTTGTCACGCCCTTTGTCCCTCCCCCACCTTCCATTCTCCTGCCCCTCCTTTCTTTCTCCTGCCCCTCCTTTCTTTCTCCTGCCCTCTTCCTTCCTTCTTTCTCCTGCCCTCTTCCTTCCTTCTTTCTCCTGCCCTCTTCCTTCCTTCTTTCTCCCGCCCCCTTTCTTCCTTCTTTCTCCCGCCCTCTTTCTTCCTTCCTTCTTTCTTCCTTCCTTCTTTCTCCCGCCCTCTTCCTTCCTTCTCTCTCCCGCCCTCTCCCTTTCTTCTTTCTCCTGCCCTCTTCCTTCCTTCTTTCTCTCGCCCTCTTCCTTCCTTCTTTCTCCCGCCCTCTTTCTTCCTTCTTTCTCCTGCCCTCTCCCTTTTTTCTTTCTCCTGCCCTCTTCCTTCCTTCTTTCTCCTGCCCTCTTCCTTCCTTCTTTCTCCCGCCCTCTTCCTTCCTTCTTTCTCCCGCCCTCTTCCTTCCTTCTTTCTCCCGCCCTCTTCCTTCCTTCTTTCTCCCGCCCCTTTCCTTCCTTCTTTCTCCCGCCCTCTTCCTTCCTTCTTTCTCCCGCCCTCTTCCTTCCTTCTTTCTCCCGCCCTCTTCCTTCCTTCTTTCTCCCGCCCTCTTCCTTCCTTCTTTCTCCCGCCCTCTTCCTTCCTTCTTTCTCCCGCCCTCTTCCTTCCTTCTTTCTCCCGCCCTCTTCCTTCCTTCTTTCTCCCGCCCTCTTCCTTCCTTCTTTCTCCCGCCCTCTTCCTTCCTTCTTTCTCCCGCCCTCTTTCTTCCTTCTTTCTCCCGCCCTCTCCCTTTCTTCTTTCTCCCGCCCTCTTCCTTCCTTTTTTCTCCCGCCCCTTTCCTTCCTTCTTTCTCCCGCCCTCTTCCTTCCTTCTTTCTCCCGCCCTCTTACTTCCTTCTTTCTCCCGCCCTCTACCTTCCTTCTTTCTCCCGCCCTCTACCTTCCTTCTTTCTCCCGCCCTCTTCCTTCCTTCTTTCTCCCGCCCTCTTCCGTCCTTCTTTCTCCCGCCCTCTTCCGTCCTTCTTTCTCCCGCCCCCTTCCTTCCTTCTTTCTCCCGCCCTCTTCCTTCCTTTTTTCTCCCGCCCTCTACCTTCCTTCTTTCTCCCGCCCTCTTCCTTCCTTCTTTCTCCCGCCCTCTTCCGTCCTTCTTTCTCCCGCCCTCTTCCGTCCTTCTTTCTCCCGCCCCCTTCCTTCCTTCTTTCTCCCGCCCTCTTCCTTCCTTTTTTCTCCCGCCCTCTTCCTTCCTTTTTTCTCCCGCCCTCTTCCTTCCTTCTTTCTCCCGCCCTCTTCCTTCCTTCTTTCTCCCGCCCTCTTCCTTCCTTCTTTCTCCCGCCCTCTCCCTTTCTTCTTTCTCCCGCCCTCTTCCTTCCTTCTTTCTCCCGCCCTCTTCCTTCCTTCTTTCTCCCGCCCTCTTCCTTCCTTTTTTCTCCCGCCCTTTTCCTGCCCACTTTTCTTTCTTTCTTCTTCCCCCTTCTTCCTTCCTATATGAATAACCCATTCTAAGATTTAATTTCCCATTTTATCCCTGAAACATCAATTGGTCTTTCAATATTTATTCCTGATGTGGACCCCAACTCATTGTATCTCAATTCTCTGTTGTCCTCTGTTATTCACTTCTGAGATGCAGGAAATTACTGGTTTCCACTTGTGAATTTCCGCTTGTAAAAAAAAAAAAAAAAGATGTCATCCAAAATCCATCATTTAGCAAAATGGCAAGAAAAAAAAACGCTTTATGAAGTCTTTTTATGTAAGACCACAAAAAATAGTGCTGGATAAAGTGCTGACGCCCTGTGAAGCGGATTACGGATATTTCCTTCAAGGCTGCAGTGAGTAAGCGCCACTAATCTAATGCGAAACGCGTCAGCACTTTTATCCTGGGTTTTTACTTTAGTAAAGGAAATCAAATGTAAACGTCAGAGGAAAGACCTTTTTAATGTTAAAAAGTTTAAATATGAGATATAATTGCTTGAGGTTAAAGGATAAAAAACTGAGGCTGCACTAATACGCGCTCTCTCTATCACTGGCCTCAGTGTTGTGCTGCTGAGGCCAGTGAGGGTCTGCAGTGGTCACATGACCTCAACGCTCCCTCCCCATCACCAAACACTGCTCATTTTTCTTAAAGCCAGGCTTCCCTATTGCTGATTGCTTTTCCTTTTCCACAGGTTTTGCCAATATTGGAGATTTTGTATCACGTAGAGGAACGCAACTCCCACCATGTTTACATGTCTCTCATCATCCTCCTCATCCTGACAGAGGACGATGGCTTCAACCGATCGATCCATGAAGTGGTAAGAAGCCAAAATATCAGTAGTGTCGCAAAGTTTGTTCTCCAGTCTGCAGTAACCTGCCCTGGCCACTGCATGGCGCCGGGAGCTGCTGCTGTTAATAATAATAATTCCTGTATTTATAAAGTGCACACAGATTACGCAGCACTGCACAGAACTGCCAAATCAATTCCTGTCCCCATGGGGCTCACAATCTATCATTTACATAATAAAGAATAGATGATTTTACAATGAATAATGTATGAAATAACTAGATAAAGGCTGGGATGGGATCCTTGTGAGCTGCTCCAACAGGTAGAGGTGACAGGACTAGTGACAGAGACCTGATGACAGGTGTCCTTTAAAATCTAAAATACAGTATGTGTTTCTTTTTTCGATTCATTCCCAAAATTAGTTTAATTAGTTTTTTTTTTTTTGAAGATTAGTAAACCCTTTTAAAGTAAATCTACTGTCATAATCCATCTTCATAAACGAGGGACATTACTCATAGATCCAGGCACCCGGACTGTTCTCATCTTCTTATATTTGTTATCCATGGCCTCCTCCCTTCTAAAATCAACTTTTATAATTTTATTAATGAGCCAAAATGTTATTGTGGGTATTACCAGAGCCCCTCTGTGCTCTTGCACAGTTTAAGCTACAGAACAGGGTTCTAGTAACACTCCTCCAGAGCCCTTCCAGCTCATACTTTTAAAATATCATATATGAGAAGGAGGGAGGCCATGGATAACAAATATATGAAGATACCACAGTCCCGGTGCCTGGATCTATGAGTAATGTCCCTGGTTTATCATGTAAGATTTCCTTTAAAGAGGATCAAGGACAAATGATAAATGACCCCCCTCATGTGATGCCCGCTGTGTCCCTGGTGATATTCAGTGAGTTATTTTTGCTGTAAATCAGTCTATCCGCTCACAAGATCTGACCCTTAGACAAATAATTGTGAATTAGCAGATTCTAGCCTAGTGGGCGGTAACCTGGGGGGCGTGTCTACATCTAGTACCACCCTCTTTGCTGTTGGCGCTAATTCATAAATAATGTTCAGAGGGCCGTATCTTGTGAACGGGAAGACGGATTTAGAAAAAAGCAACCCCAAATTAATCAGCAGTTTAGTGGCCGTCATGTGGGGTTGTGTTTAGTACTTTTTACTTTTGTTGCTTTTTCTGTCTGTGATTACATTATGGGATATCCCAGGCAATAGGTTACTGGGACTTTGGAGATAGCAGAGATTTCTTCTCATTACTCCCACTTTCTTCTATGGCGGTTGGAGCAATATTTCCACTCTCCCTTACCTGGAGCCATCCTCCCTCTCATGGCCCTCCATGACAGAGCCCGTGGGGGGCTCCAGTTGTATCACCTTATTATTTTGGAAAATAAATCTTGGCTTGAGTTGTATAATTTACTGCTAAGGCTCCTCTCGCCATTTTCTCCCTTTCTTCTTCCTTCCTCCTACACCTTTTTTCCTTTTATCTTTCTCCCATCCCTTTCTTTGTTCTTTCTTTTTTTCCGACCCTTTCTTCTTTCCTTCTTCCTTTCTTCCGCCCCCTTCCTTTTTCCTTCTCCTGCCCCCTTCCTTTTTCCTTCTCCTGCCCCCTTCCTTTTTCCTTCTCCCGCCCCCTTCCTTTTTCCTTCTCCCGCCCCCTTCCTTTTTCCTTCTTCCGCCCCCTTCCTTTTTCCTTCTCCCGCCCCCTTCCTTTTTCCTTCTCCCGCCCCCTTCCTTTTTCCTTCTTCCGCCCCCTTCCTTTTTCCTTCTTCCGCCCCCTTCCTTTTTCCTTCTCCCGCCTTTTTCCTTCTCCCGCCCCCTTCCTTTTTCCTTCTCCCGCCCCCTTCCTTTTTCCTTCTCCCGCCCCCTTCCTTTTTCCTTCTCCCGCCCCCTTCCTTTTTCCTTCTCCCGCCCCCTTCCTTTTTCCTTCTCCCGCCCTCTTCCTTTTTCCTTCTCCCGCCCTCTTCCTTTTTCCTTCTCCCGCCCCCTTCCTTTTTCCTTCTCCCGCCCCCTTCCTTTTTTCCTTCTCCCGCCCCCTTCCTTTTTTCCTTCTCCCGCCCCCTTCCTTTTTTCCTTCTCCCGCCCCCTTCCTTTTTTCCTTCTCCCGCCCCCTTCCTTTTTCCTTCTCCCGCCCCTTTCCTTTTTTCCTTCACCCGCCCCCTTCCTTTTTTCCTTCTCCCGCCCCCTTTCTTTTTGCTTCTTTCGCCCCTTTCTTTTTGCTTCTTTCGCCCCTTCCTTTTTCTTTTTTTTCCTTTCTTTCTGCCTTCTTCCTTTCTCCCGCCCCTTTCTTTCTTCCGTCTCTTTCTTCCTCTTTCCTTTCTTCTGTTCCTTTCTTAGTCTGTTCCTTTCTTCCTTCCTTTCTCCTCTCTTCCATATGAATACCCCATTTTAGGATAGACACTGGAGCTGTTCACCCTCTCACGTCCGTCCATTATGGAGCCGTTTCTCGTTATGCTAAGTGTGTGGGACTCAAGACGCATCACTTTTTTATTTCGGAAAATAAATTTTGTCTTGAGTTGTGTAATTTACTGCTGAGGCTCCTCGAATGTTCCTTCCCGGAGACACCTGATTGTTACGTGAAATTAAGAGATGTCACTCTCCACGCTACGCGCTGCTCGGAAGGCGGTCGGAAAATTATGTTCTTCTGTGAAAGGATTAAAGGATCATTTCTCAAAATAGCTGAAAGTTTGGATGGAAATTTCCAGCAGTGGTAGCAGGTAGTGAGAGAGGAGGAGCCGACACCGCTGTAGTCCGATCCATAGCCACAGGAAGTGTATATATACATAGGGGGAGTCCGAAGTCCCAGCACCCCCTTTTATTTCAGGAATAAAAGGGGAAATTACTTATCTTATCCCCCCCTCCCTCCCAGTAAGGATCTGATTGTGACAAACAATTTCTGGGACTTTTCTCATCTTCTTGGATGTGAAACATGACCACTTTCCCATTGGAAAATCTTGATCCAATATGGCGGCTGTGTGGACATAGACTAATTGATGACCCCCCTCGGCCATTACCTGCTCGGGGTATCGGAGATTTCATTTCTACGTTTTGTTTGGTTATATAATAGAATTTTGTGTACCTGTAGTAACCACTAGAGGGAGCCCATTGCAAGCATACAGAACAGCATAGAGCTCCCTGTGGGGTTGTCCTCACACTGCTGTGCTCTGGTCTCTCTACTTTAAACTGCTCCACAGCCTCCACAGCCCTTTGAGTACTGTAGTCTTCAGCCAGATGACTCCTGTAGTAGTCAGAGCAAAGGGGAGGGGCAGTTACACAGCAGTGTGAGGACATGCCCCCAGTTAAAATTAAATCTAAATTAATTTTTTTGCCATTCTACCATCTAAATCCATCCTGATAAACCAGGGGCATTACTCATAGATCCAGGCACCGGGACTGTGGTACTGTAATTTTCCTATATTTGTTATCCATGGTCCCCTTCCTTGTAAAATAAACTTTAACAATTATGCTAATGAGGCAGAAGGGCTCTGGGGAACGTTACCAGAACCTCCCCCCCCACAGTTTTTCAGATTCACAGGCTGTTACAATGAGTAGAACAGGAACAGGTCTCCCTCATCCTTCTGTCTGTGTAATCTAGCAGCAGCAGGAAATGAGACCTGCTCTGCTCATTGTAACAGCTTGTGAACCTACAGCACAGAGGGGCTCTGGTAACTCCCCCCTTCTCCCAGGTTTTTTTGCATAATTTTAAACTGATTTTAGAAGGAAGGAGACCATGGGTAACAAATATAAGCAGATTACCACAGTCACGGCTCCTGGATCTATGGAGAATTGTCCCCGGATATCATGATGGATTTTTTTTAATTATTTAAAAAAAATAAATAAAAAAAATTCCAGCAGTATACAAAATTAAATCTTTTTCTGGATTTTGGACCCTCAGACACTGTAGGTTAGGGGGAGGAAGCAGCGGTGGATGTGATGTCCAGTCCCATCTATCTTGACAAGCAGAAGACAAACAGTGTAAATAACCTGCGCAGCGCAGAATGTGCAGTGTGAACGCCGCCGACACAGACATTCCCCCTTTATAGGAGCCATAAACCGTGCGGCAGCTGTCTGCTGGCTTTATGAGACCACGTCCCTGCCATGTTTGGGAGCCACATTCCAGAATATCTGAGTATATTGTATCGTTAGTCATGTGAGACACAATCCCTACACACGTCCTTTGGCTTCCAGCCCCTCCCCATTGACACAAACGCGTGCAATTTTGTTTTCTTTGTCCCATAATTTCTCTGTAGCAGCGCTGATAACAGGGAAGCGTTCAGATTTCTTCCCTACACTGACTAATGATGTGATGATTGTATTTATTAGTAAATAAGGATGATTCCGTTCACTGACAGCAAGCAGAAATCTTACAGTATATGTCTATAAGCTACAATCCTGGAATACAAACCCATATATCACAGTCCTGCTGCTATTAGCAACATACTCATAGGTCTGATTGCACATCTCTGAGTATGTTGTTAGTAGCAGCAGGACTGTGATATATGGGTCTGTACTGCAGGATTGTAGCTCATCGAAGTGCACTGAGGACATGTCCTCACACTGCTGTGCTCGGTGCTCTGTGCTCTTAGCTCTGTAGTCCGTGTTTGGTATTCTCCCTGGAGAGCTGTATAATTTATGTGTTTCTTTGTGTTATATTCCAGCATTGTAGTTTCCCCAGGTACACCAGGGCTGTGTCCTCACACTGCTGTGCTCACCGCAGGCAATGTTTGGTGTTGTCTATTGAGAGATGTGAATACATTGAAACCTTTGAGTATGTTAGTAGCAGCAGGACTGTTACATATGGTATTATATTCCAGGATTGTAGCTTCTCTAGATGCACTGGGGTTGTGTCCCTACCTTTTAGGTGTAATAATACCTCTGTGAATGTTGTTGTCAGGGGTGTCCCTCTCTATGGCGCTGCCCGTCCTGGCCCTCGCTCACGTCTCCACGCTCCTGCTCCCGTATCGGCTAGGCCATGCGCCCCTGCCGGCTCTCGTAGATTTAAAGGTCCAGCGCACCGCTGATTGGCGCTAGTCACTTCCAGGTTTGCATATAAACCGGCAGCTCCCATATGTCCCCGCCGGATCTTTGAGCTATACACCATAGAGAAGGCTTCCCTTGCTGATTGTTCCGGCTTCTGCTTGATTTCCGGTTGTTGACCCCGGACCTGACCCTGACGTTACTCCTGTTCTGCCAGCCTTGATCTCCAGCTCCGTTTCCTGACTCTGCACCTCTGCCGCCTGCCCTGACCATCTGCCGTGCCTGTACCTCAACCTCCGCTGCCACCGCGGCTAGTCGCACCTACGGAACGGCCTGGTGGCACCCTGCCGCAGCAAGACCATCCCGCTTTGTGCCGGGCTCTGGTGAAAACCAGGTGCCACTTAGACTCCGGTCCCAGGTGTCGGCTAGTACCATCTCCCACAGTGGTCCAGGGGGTTCACTGACCCCGAGCCTGACAGTTGTTAGTAGCAGCAAGACTGTGATATATGGATTTATGTTCCAGGATTGTAGATGGCAGTATGTCCTCACACTGCTGTACTCTGTGCTCCCTGTATTCATTGTTTGGTATTGTCTCAGAAGAGCTGTGTAATAACAATCATTAAATATTGTGTAAATACAATCATTGTGTATGTTGTTAGTAACAGCAGGACTGTGAAATATGGATTTATATTCCAGGGGGTGTGCATGTCCTCACACTGCTGTGCTCTCTATATTGACTGAACCATGTCCATATCCTCTGCTAAAGGGGCTGTGTAGGAGCATATGATACAGAGCTCAGAGCACAGCAGTGAGAGGACAGGCCCCTTGGAGAAACTATCAATTGGATGCAGACCTTTCATGGCCATATATGATTCCCTCAAATTTGAGGATACGGGGCGACCCCTCCAGTTGCACCCCCCTTCTTGCCATATCCCTGGTTGTATTGACCTCAGTGGGGGGCGCTCTTCCAGCCTCCCGTCCCCAGCGCCAGTAGTCACCGCTGAATCGGTTTCACTCGTGTTTCACAACAATAAATAAATAGTTTTTAGGCAGCGGCTCATTTATGTGGGGATTTACAGGGAGAGACTTGTACAGGAGGGGAGGCAGGAGACGGGATTAGCACATGGGCGGCCATTGATCTGCCATCTGCTTCTCATATTATTGATCCCGGACTGTTTGACTTGTAATGTTGGACGGGAGACTTGGCCGTGTTCAGGTCTAGTGCTGGATGACGGAATCTGGTCTCCATTATTCTCCATGTTAAGTGTTCGGGTATCCAATAGTGATCCCTGGACTGGGGAGTAATCAGCACTGGAGTTACACATCCAGAGCCACCATCCTCCTACATACTTCTCAGTTATAGGTAATTCCAAGAAGTGTATGATGACAAATATGTAACATCCATGGAGGAGGTCAGGGAGCCAAAACTGCAATTATCCTGAGTTATATCCTGTATTATACTCCAGAGCCGCACTCACTATTCTGCTGCTGGTGCAGTCACTGTACTTACATGACATTACTTATCCTGTACTGATCCTGAGTTACATCCTGTATTATACCCCAGAGCTGCACTCACTATTCTGCTGCTGGTGCAGTCACTGTGTACATACATGACATTACTTATCCTGTACTGATCCTGAGTTACATCCTGTATTATACTCCAGAGCTGCACTCACTATTCTGCTGGTGCAGTCACTGTGTACATACATGACATTACTTATCCTGTACTGATCCTGAGTTACATCCTGCATTATACCCCAGAGCTGCACTCACTATTCTGCTGCTGGTGCAGTCACTGTGTACATACATGACATTACTTATCCTGTACTGATCCTGAGTTACATCCTGTATTATACTCCAGAGCTGCACTCACTATTCTGCTGCTGGTGCAGTCACTGTGTACATACATGACATTACTTATCCTGTACTGATCCTGAGTTACATCCTGTATTATACTCCAGAGCTGCACTCACTATTCTGCTGCTGGTGCAGTCACTGTGTACATACATGACATTACTTATCCTGTACTGATCCTGAGTTACATCCTGTATTATACTCCAGAGCTGCACTCACTATTCTGCTGCTGGTGCAGTCACTGTGTACATACATGACATTACTTATCCTGTACTGATCCTGAGTTACATCCTGTATTATACTCCAGAGCTGCACTCACTATTCTGCTGCTGGTGCAGTCACTGTGTACATACATGCTATTATTTATCCTGTACTGATCCTGAGTTACATCCTGTATTATACTCCAGAGCTGCACTCACTATTCTGCTGCTGGTGCAGTCACTGTGTACATACATGACATTACTTATCCTGTACTGATCCTGAGTTACATCCTGTATTATACTCCAGAGCTGCACTCACTATTCTGCTGTTGGTGCAGTCACTGTGTACATACATGACATTACTTATCCTGTACTGATCCTGAGATACATCCTGTATTATACCCCAGAGCTGCACTCACTATTCTGCTGCTGGTACAGTCACTGTGTACATACATGACATTACTTATCCTGTACTGATCCTGAGTTACATCCTGTATTATACTCCAGAGCTGCACTCACTATTCTGCTGCTGGTGCAGTCACTGTGTACATACATGACATTACTTATCCTGTACTGATCCTGAGTTACATCCTGTATTATACTCCAGAGCTGCACTCACTATTCTGCTGCTGGTGCAGTCACTGTGTACATACATGACATTACTTATCCTGTACTGATCCTGAGTTACATCCTGTATTATACTCCAGAGCTGCACTCACTATTCTGCTGCTGGTGCAGTCACTGTGTACATACATGACATTACTTATCCTGTACTGATCCTGAGTTACATCCTGTATTATACTCCAGAGCTGCACTCACTATTCTGCTTCTGGTGCAGTCACTGTGTACATACATGACATTACTTATCCTGTACTGATCCTGAGTTACATCCTGTATTATACTCCAGAGCTGCACTAACTATTCTGCTGCTGGTGCAGTCACTGTGTACATACATGACATTACTTATCCTGTACTGATCCTGAGTTACATCCTGTATTATACTCCAGAGCTGCACTCACTATTCTGCTGCTGGTGCAGTCACTGTGTACATACATGACATTACTTATCCTGTATTATACTCCAGAGCTGCAGTCACTATTCTGCTGCTGGTGCAGTCACTGTGTACATACATGACATTACTTATCCTGTACTGATCCTGAGTTACATCCTGTATTATACTCCAGAGCTGCACTCACTATTCTGCTGCTGGTGCAGTCACTGTGCACATACATGACATTACTTATCCTGTATTGATCCTGAGTTTCATCCTCTCTTTGTACATGTATGTACACAGTGACTCCACCAGTAGAATAGTAAGTGCAGCTCTTGAGTATAATACAAGAAATACCTCGGGGTTAAACCCCTTCAACTCCAATTTAATTAAAATAGTGTCTGTATGTTAATTATAAAATCGCTCTTCTCATTTCCCTTCCCTGATGATGCCGCTTTATTTGCAGATTCTGAAGAACATCACGTGGTATTCGGAGCGGGTGCTGACTGAGATCTCTTTGGGCAGCCTCCTCATTCTAGTGGTGATCAGAACCATTCAGTACAATATGACCCGCACACGGGTGAGTGTTTATACCGGGCAGTCGTCAGGATCCGATGAAGATTTATTGAGCATGTGACACTTCTTGACGTCCGGGTCCTGCGTGCGCTAAATATTCCACTGTGACTCACGCTGGGTGCACGTTTCGAGAAGCTTATGTTTCCTCCTCCAGGAGAGGCCAACAATGGCAGCCAGCAAATATTTGGAATCTGTGATTTTAGTGACATCAACGCTCCTCACATATTTAATTAAAATGAAAAACCGTCCTCGGTGCCCAAAATTCAGATTAAATTCCTCAGAAAAAAAAAAAAGGGAATTGTAACTGCTCAAATTCCGTCGTGACCGCATTACCTAATCTCCGACGAGGCCTTGCCCAATAAATCCATCTGAAGGGTCATTGGCCGGTCCTTTCTTCTTGGTAAACATTCGACACAGATGACTAAAAAATACTCAATTCTAATTTAATTTTAAGAGGTTTAGCAAATCAAAATGGCAGATTTTGGAGATATCCTGATTTTCCCGGAGAAGTGCATTCGAGAAAATTGGTGCAGCACTAGAGAAATCTTGGAAAGAAGATACAGTAATGTAGCGGTTAGACAGAGGGATGAGCCTGGGTGTTGATGGGATGATGGCCATAGTGACCAGACTGTACACTGACCTGGGACCTGGACTCTTGTAATCATAGTCATCTATGGTCCTAGAAGTCCCTGTCTCCAGGACTTCACCTCCTCACTGAAGACATGATGGGGCAGATTTACTTATCCGGTCCATTCGCGATCCAGCGGTGCGTTCTCTGCGGAGGATGCGGGTCTTTCGGCGATTCACTAAGGTAGTTCCCCCGACATCCACCAGGTGTTGCTGCTGTGCTGAATTCCATCGGAGTTCACTGAAGTTCGCCAGGCAGGGTGCAGGTAAGTGAGTGTCAAGCGACACTTTTTAAAAAAAAAAATACGGCGGTTTCTCCGAATGCGCCAGGTTTTCCGCCAGCCACGCAATTCAGGGAAAATCGGTGCAAAACGGTAACATTTGTGTAACCCAACGTAAAAACGCGATTCGGGCCCTTAGTAAATGACCCCCGATGTGTAGTAGGAGGGGATGTAGGCAATCCTAGCGTTATATATGATTGAACTGGTTGTAGGACCTATGGGGGAAAGAGGTTTTGGAGTATAAATTATGGTGTAGCACAACTACTCCCCCTGCTGGTGTTGGATTATATTGAAAATGTAAAAAATTTAAATGTTAAAACTGAGTCATCAAGTGATTTTCTCCTTGCAGGACAAGTATCTTCACACCAATTGTCTGGCAGCTCTGGCCAACATGTCGGCCCAGTTCCGCTCCCTCCACCAGTACGCGGCACAGAGGATCATCAGGTATTGTGGAGGGGTCACCCCATGTGTTGTTGTTACCCTCTATCTGTATGATCAAATTGGGGAGGGAACGGCTGCTGGGACATCACCTCCATGCCATGGAGTCCATGCTCCATCTTTTAGTGGGAATGAGACCCCCCTTCAATATGTATCAACTATCATTTGTTAATACGTTTCATTCAACATGGGCCCTGACAAGCTAATTCCATGGTACTGCAGTATGTATGGGGGCTCGCACCAGTATGGGGGTCCCACTGCCCATGCTCTATCCTGGGGAGGCTAATAGTACTGTTGGGGGGCTCTGTGCCGCCCCGGACTGTGTTGGGGGGGGGGGGGGGCTCTGGGCCGCCCCGGACTGTGGGGAAGGGGGCTCTTTCCCTTTAAGGGTACACACCGTATTTTGACAGATACCATATAAGCGGCTACTCCCCAGAATATTAGAACGTTGCTTTTGTTCCCCCTCCCATTAATATCAATGGGACCTATCCCAAAATCCCCCTAAAAAATAAGTCCTTATTGAAGTGTTACTAGCGGATTATGTGCACCCCATAGAGGTGGCTCTGATGTCCATCACGTATCCGGCCACTGGACCAGATCCGGATGGTTCCTGCGTGTACTGGGGTCACCCATGTTTGGGTTACAGTGCGATGTTTTTGGAGGCCGTCGTGTTGTAACATCGTTAGGTCCCTGAAGAATTCCTCGGACCTAGAGAAGTCCTAAATCTCCAGCCTCGGAGTTTTACAGTGTTTACTCAACCCTGCAGTGAAGCTACAATGGGGAAGGGCGCATAAAACGGATTTATAGTGTTTAGGCGAAGCGCAGCGTCTGTTTGTATAACAGAATAGAGATTTGTGAGCTTCATAATAAAAATGGAAAAAAAAGACCTTTAAAAAAAAAATAGAGAAAGGGTAACCGCTGAGAGTTGTCACCTCGAGTATCCCAGACCTGAGGGGTGCAGCACCCAGTGGTCATGTCACTGCATATAACATGGCACCCAATGCTGGGTCACTGGGTGCCGCTGGGGGGACAGGCGTCAACTACTCCCACTTGTCAGCGAGACTCAATTCCTGTGATTTCACAAAAAATATTTGACTTTTACTTCGGACGCGGTTGGCACTTGGTTCGGACGCGGTTTGCGCTCGGTTCGGCCGCGGTTGGCGCTCGGTTCGGCCGCGGTTGGCGCTCGGTTCGGCCGCGGTTGGCGCTCGGTTCGGCCGCGGTTGGCGCTCGGTTCGGCCGCGGTTGGCGCTCGGTTCGGCCGCGGTTGGCGCTCGGTTCGGCCGCGGTTGGCGCTCGGTTCGGCCGCGGTTGGCGCTCGGTTCGGCCGCGGTTGGCGCTCGGTTCGGCCGCGGTTGGCGCTCGGTTCGGCCGCGGTTGGCACTCTGTGTAAACGAATTTCAAAGGCCGTGTGTGAACAGGACCTTAGGGAGCAGCCTGGTGATCTGCTGCTTGCCGATCCTCTGCCGGGAATTGTTATCAAAGAAGCAGATTGTGCTGTTCCTCTGTTATTCCTCCTGGATATGTATAAATAGATTGACAACTGGGTGATTCCAATGTCCCTTTGTAAGGTCCCTGCCTCTGATTGGACAATGACGAGCTTATACAGTTATGAGTTTATTCTTCAATTTCAAGGAGGAATAACAGAGGAATTCCATAAATTATAATTATTACAAAACAAAAATGTTGTTACATTTGGGATTCTGCTGCCCGCGGCGTTTTGTTGTAAATCTCGGTACGTGGCCTCATTGTAGACGCTCTGTGCAGTCCTACTGCGGTACAGTAATTCCCGCAGCGTTACATTGATGTCACTGGCGCCCGCCATACGATCAGACCGCGGCCTGCAGACAATTGTCACTTCTCCCGGGCCCCCGGATCCATTGATCGTTACTTCTGTCGCGCTAATTAATTTACCAACAAAATCCTGTGTTGAAAAAGAGAGAATTTTCCAGAGTTTTTTTTTCGTTTCTTTTTTTTTTTTTCCAATGTTTAAATTGGCACGGCTGAAGTTTTCCTTTCTTGGGAACTGAACGCCCACCGAGGCGCGGACCACGTGTGCTGGATCTTGGCACGTGAGAACCAAAGTTTTCCATCCCTCTGTTTAAGGTCATATGCCCCACAGTTTAGAAGATCAAACAGCGTCACTTTATCAAGCGCTGGAAATAGGCCGGTATTTATGAGCGCGTCTGCCGGCCGAGCAAATACACAACGGAAAAAGGATTCAGACTGTATGTGCCCACAGGGCGAGCCGGCCGGGCACCCTACAAACACCCTACAAGTCTGGCAGATTCTTTCCTATGCTGCACATATTTCACAGTCCTGCAGATACCAGCACTGCATTCTCTGCAGCTCCTTCAGAAGAAGTTACTCTTAAAGGGGAAACTATCCCGTTAAACTACCAGATAGAGTATGAAATGTCCTTTCTAGAATTCTCTCTTTTATGTGAAATCTCATCCATTTACCTATAAAAAAAATAAATAAAAAATCTCCCTCCAAAGTCATGTTAAAATGAGCAGAGAAGAGTCATGTTTTGCCAGAGATGAATCAAGTTTAGTGACTGCAGGAGGAGAGTCATTTCAGATGTCCCCATCTTCAGTTCTATAGCTCCTAAAAACTATTTTTGGTGTCATATTAAAGATAAGAATCTCATTTTTCAGATCACATTGGGCTTAAAGGGGATACTTAAAGGAGATCTACCACCAGGATGAAGGATTGTAAACCAAGCACACTGACATAATGGTGTGTACACCCTCTAGCAGGATCTGCTGTTCTTTTAAGTTCTCATGCCCTGGTTTAAAAAAAAAAAAAAAAAAAAAAAAGGCTTTCAGATTATGCAAATTATCCTAAGCAGCTCCAGGCTCAATGGAGACTGGAGTCCCTGAGGCTCATTTGCATAATTTTAAAGCCTTTTTTTTCTTAAAAACAAGGGCATATAGGAAGGTTAAAGAAGAGCAGTTCCTGCTAGAGGGGGTGCACACCAGTATGTCAGTGTACTTGGTTTACAATTCCTTCATCCTGGTGGTAGATTTCCTTTAAAAAAGCCAGGAAGTTGCTGTTATCTTCAGCTCACATGGTATTTAACTGCCTGTTTTTCTGGTTCTGTAGCTCCAGATTTTAAAACTTTCTATACCCCTGATCCTGTGTGATCTAAAAGATGAGATTCTTATCTTGAATATGGCGCAAGCAGCCTGTTTCTAGGTGCTATAGAACCAAATATAGTGGTGTCTGCAGTAAAATCTGACTCTTCTCTGCTCATTTTCACTTGACTTTGGAGGATATTTTTTTTATAGGTGAGTGAGATTTCACAAATAAGTGGGAATTTAGAAAGGACGTTTCATCGCTGACCTGATGGGGGGGGCTGCTAGTTTAGTGGGGGGAAACCTGGGGGTCAGTTCCCTTTTTAAAGGTTCATTCACACATTTCTGCATCTGTTTTCCACTCGTGGAAAACCCAAGTTTTATGCCGTGTGTAAAATATGAACAAATTCCCCACAAAATATGGGACACGGAAGTCAATAAGCTGACTGTGAATTTAGATTTTTGAGCTCATTACTTATTCCGTGTATTCTAAGGAAAAGTTTATATTTATATTGCATTCCGTGGATCAACCAATGGAGTTCGAGCATCATAGTCCTGCATCACCACTGCGCTGTACAGAGAACATGATAGTACAACATGGCGGGAATGCGGGGACTCCTTGCATCATGAATCTTATACTTTTTAGTCTTGTCTAGGGGGTGATTGATGCCAGCCTCAGCTGCACCTTATTGGCCATGTATGATGTAAGTGGGTCCTTGCATCATGTCTGATTCTTATACCTGTACAATGTCTTAGAGGGGGTGAGGGTTATTGGTATAAGCCTCTCCTGTACCTGGGTCCTTGCATCGCTGGCGTCTGCCATACTCTCTATGCGCCTCACTGCCCCCCGGTGCTTGTCATGTGAGGACTCAGACGTCACCATTCAGTGTTCCATCGGATCAGCAGCTTCTTCAGAAGTCATTGAACTAAACAAGTTAATAAACAGATGCAGATGGGTGGGAGGAGAGGATCTTGTTGTGTCTACAGGGGAGCTGCTGCGACGCTTCTTTGGGTTCTGGTTACATAAGATTGAGCAACCGTCATTACCCTCATCAGAGCGAGCGTCCGATCATCAGCCCCCAACATCGAATGAAGAATCCGGAAATAACAAAGAGCCCTTATCCCACATAGAAGATATTGTGCATCACCCAGCTTTCCAGAGACTCTGAACATCTCATATCTGTGTATTAATCTCCATCATCTGTAGGGAGCAGTCCCTCTGGTATTGTGCAGGCATAATAAGGGGGGGGGGGGGACATTCCCCTCTGGTGACACTTATTTCGATATGTCCACGGATGGGACTGAACCTTCAGCATTGTTCATACTGATCCACCTGATGCAGGATACTGGTGTCTGAGATCAGTATTGGGGAGGGAGTCGGGGAGGCTCAGATCTGATGTAGATTGTAATATGACTGACAGGAGGAATAATGGCAGGAGGGCCCAGAGCTGTTGTGGTGGCACATGGTGATAGCAGGAGCTCAGGGGTTAATGTGGCGCTTCCCCTGCGCCGGGTGTCTGGTGGTGTAATGAATAGCGCTGTATCCGGCAGTCTTATCTGTGGATGCGGGATGTCTGCATGCTCCGCATGTTTTCTAGAAGCGCAGATAATGGGAACAGGGAACGGTTACTTACATGGGGGAGAGGAAGACGACAAATGTCCGGAGAACCTCTACCAATAATGGTGCCCAGTGATCGGACAATTATAGTGGACAATAGGCACTGTGCCCCCCACAGTCTCCAGTGTTCTCGGGGGGCCCCCACAGCTGGCAGTAGTCACAGGGCCCCCACAGCTGGCAGTAGTCACAGGGCCCCCACAGCTGGCAGTAGTCACAGGGCCCCCACAGCTGGCAGTAGTCACAGGGCCCCCACAGCTGCCAGTAGTCATAGGGCCCCCACAGCTGCCAGTAGTCATAGGGCCCCCACAGCTGCCAGTAGTCATAGGGCCCCCACAGCTGCCAGTAGTCACAGGGCCCCCACAGCTGCCGGTAGTCGCAGGGCCCCCACAGCTGCCGGTAGTCGCAGGGCCCCCACAGCTGCCGGTAGTCGCAGGGCCCCCACAGCTGCCGGTAGTCGCAGGGCCCCCACAGCTGCCGGTAGTCGCAGGGCCCCCACAGCTGCCGGTAGTCGCAGGGCCAATTCCAATGCAGAAAACTCCATGTCAGATGCTGGTTACCAATCTCATGCTTTTCAATGGAAACCTATGCAATCGTGCCGAGCCTGAGGCCGCATTCACACGTCATGTTTGAGTTGTGTTTATAAACACAGCTCAAGCGCAGTGGGAGGGGGCTTGTCTTATGCGTTTCCACTGAAGCACCACCCATTTGGCATGAAAATAATGCAAAAACTCCTGATGCTCATTCCGGAACGCATCCGCCGTAGTTTAAACGCAAATGAAATCTGTCCAAACCCATTACGTTTAAAAACGCAGCTGAAACGCAATGTCTGAACGCAACCTGAGCGTCTGATCCGTTTACGTTCAGTGTGTCTGGATCCTTAATGGGACATGATGGGACAGCGGTGATCTGTAAAGTGCATGCAGCACCGCCACTGTCCATCAGAGGGCGCCGCAGCACCGGGCCAGCGCCAGCAGTGGATGAACTTGCTGGAAGGCTGGTACTTGGTGTTTCTGTAGCTTGTTATTGGGCCAGTCCAGGCCTGACCCGCTTCAGTGTGAAGTGTAATGGTTTGCCCGGATTACAGCCTGTCATTACTTGTATTCTTTCTGCTCAATTTAGATTGGAGATTGTGGCGGATGCCAGCGCGCTGATCTCATTACCCGCACAGGGGCTTTTCCTTTGAAAGGAGAGTAGTTTAGTCTCCCCGCGGTGCTCACGCCAACAAATTGACATCTTATGTACTTACATTTTTGCCATTGTGACAGCTCCTCCAAGCACGACCGCAGTTCAGCTTGGTTTTTCACGTTTTTTTTGTTGTGTTTTTAATTTTTTTTTTAATCCCCCAGCAAAGTATCCAAGTATGAATTCATGCCCTGGATATGGCTTCCACCCATGGAAAAGCAGGAGGCGAGTGTTCACCCTCTGTGTCATCTCTGCTTATCGTATATTGCAGGGATGTAGCAGAGCTGAGGTTGTTACCTGCAGACTTATAAGAGCTAATAAATTACCTTTAAGGGGTTTACCATCAGACAGAAACCATCACTCGTTGTGTTAAAGTTAAGTTCTCACTGTTACATGATGTATACATTGTATTTGTATTGTGTTTAAACTGTGTTTACATTGTGTTGTTGTCGAGTTTACACGGTTTGTGTTGCATTTACATATTGTTTACATTTTGTTTAAATAGTGTTTCCATATTAGTAACACAGTGTAAATGCAATATTCCCCAACTTTTTTTGGTAGTGAAAGAGGGACAAACCCCCCCTTCTCATAAACGACACCCATTGTTCCGCCCATTGCATAGTATAATATCAACCTTAATGGCCGACACATAGTATAATTCCTTCTTCTCGTGGCCATCTGCCCTGTGGACCTATATAATACCCCCTAATGCAACCCAGCAACATATAATACCCCCCCTTTAATTTCATCCCCCATTTATCTCCCTAAACTTATAATATCTGAGATTTCTTTACTACTAACCCCCTTCCAACCCCCACCCTCCTCCTCCTCCTCCTCCTCCCATTATGGCCACTTTCTTTCCCCTCTGCCTCCATTCCCCTCATATTGAGGCCCCCTGGTCCCCATCCTCCCTCATATTGTGGCCCCCTGGCCCCCATCCTCCCTCATATTGTGGCCCCCTGGCCCCCATCCTCCCTCATATTGTGCGGGAACCAAATTTGTCTTGCAATTTAAAACCTAAAAACTGCAGCGTTTCAACTCATGTTAAGGCTGCATTCACACATTCTGTATACATTGCGTTTAGAAGCGCATTGCAAATGTATGTGGGCGGTGCTTAGTCTGATCGCTTCCATTGAAACGCACTGTTTCATATTATTTCCATGCAAGCTCCTCCCCGTTCCGTCTATGTTGCATTTTGAAACAGAATCCGGACAGAATGTGTGAACGAAGCCTCGGTGAAAACATGCAGTTTTTCTTGCAGATTCCATGCAGATTGTGCAGCAGATGGCAGCATGAATGTTGCCAATTTTACTTTTGAAATAAGTACAGGCAGTCCCCGGGTTACGTACAAGATAGGGTCCGGAGGTTTGTTCTTAAGTTGAATTTGTATGTAAGTCAAAACTGTATATTTTATCATTGTAGATCCAGACAAAAAAATTTTGGCCCCAGTGACAATTGGAGATTAAACTATTTTTGCTGCAATGGGACCAAGAATTATCAATATAGCTTCATTACAGACACTTTACAGCGGATTATTTCAATCTGGGACTATAGTAAAGCATTCAGAAAGCTTCACCAGAAGTCAGAGGGGTCTGTCTGTAACTATGGGTTGTCTGTAAGTCGGGTGTCCTTAAGTAGGGGACCGCCTGTAATATCAAATTCCAAAAGTGTAAACTAACCCTTAGGTCGCGTTCACACGTAGCATTTGAAACCTGGTCCTGATTGCATTGTATGAACATTGCATTTACATTCATCTACTTTGTGTTTATGTAAGTGCAATGTTAACATCCTGTAAACAGTATGTTTACATTATAGTAAATCTAACATCAAAATCCACCATGATGAACCTGGGACATTTACTAATCGATCCAGTGACGTTGGTATATTCTTATATTTCTTGTTCATGGCCGCCTTCTTTCTAAAATCAACAATTATGCAAATTAGCCAGAAGAGGGGGCGGCGATTAACCCTTTCTGCCCATCACCCAGCCTGGAGAGGGGTGACTCGGCCCTGATGCCGGTCCTGCACCCACCTGTATTTGTTACGCCCACTAATGCCTAAAAATCGCCCTGCATTGTGCGTGTAAGAGGCGCTCACCCCCTCGTCTGCCGCGGTTCTGTGCCGTGAAGCGCTTTTTCCGGTCGCTCTCATTGTTCCGGGGGACATTGCCGGAAGCGTTTCCAGGCCTCATTTACTCTCTATGTGCGGAGTTCAAAGGGTTATTGTCTGGAGGGGTTCACCTCGATTATTTAGCCGTTTTTTTGTTTTGTAGGTAAATATGGACTGGATGGGGGCGTTGTGGGAAGCTGCGGGGCTCGTTCAGACACGTGCATTGTAATTGTAAGACCTGAGCTACACGGGTGACTGCTAATGGGGTAATAACACTTGTGATGTAGCACCAGGATGATGGGAGTCATTGTCTATGCTCCTAAGTACCAGGCCAGGGGAGGGGGGTGATAATAGGCTGCTGTCTACATTATGGGATCAGTCCATAGGAGCCACACAGTGACATTTCCATACTTTCTACTGGAGACATAACCTGCACGACCCAGCTTTCCAAGATTGTTCAAGGGAGTGTGTCCTCACACTGCTGTGCTCTTATCTCTCTGCATAGAGCAGCTCAACAGATCCTCATATCTGCAGCCAGCGTTAGGTATTGTCCCTGGAGAAATGTGTATTCTACCCTTGTGTATGTTAGTAGCAGCAGGACTGTGAAATAAGGATTTATATTCCAGGGTTGTAGCTTCTGCTAGTAGACTAGGGGTTTGTCCTCACACTGCTGTGCTCACTGCAGACAAGGTTGGGTATTGTCTTTTGAGAGATGTGTAATCATACCGTTGTGTATGTTAGTAGCAGCAGGACAAGGAAATTTATGGATTTATGTTCCAGGATTGTGGCTTCTTCAAGTGCACTTAGTGTTTATCCGCACACTGCTGTGCTCTGTGCTCTCCGCACATCTCTGATCAAGAACAATATTGAAAGCAATCCTACCTGTTTATATGTTGTAAGTAGCAGCAGGACTGTGACATGGAGTTATGTCCCATGATTGTAGCTTCTCCAAGTGCACTGGAGGTGTCCTCACACTGCTGTGTTCTGAACTCTAGATCTTAAATTGCTCCACAGACTCTCTTCCGCTCTTTAGTATTCAACAATAAACCTGCTGTAACTTGTACCCAGAACTGAGAGGAGGGGTGTAAAGCTGATCTGTGCTTAGAGCACAGCAGTGTGAGGACACACCCCCAGTGCACTTGTTGAAGCGACAGTCCTCAAATATAAAGCCATATATCACAGTCCTGCTGCTACTTACAAAGTTCTGATTACACATTTCTCAATACAGGGACACTATAGAACGCTGGCTGCAGAGAGCACAGCAGTGCGAGGACACATCCCCCAGTGCACTTGGAATAGCTACAGTCCTGGAATAGAAATCCATATTTCACAGTCCTGCTGCTACTAACATACACAAAGGTCTGATTACACATCTCTCCAGGGACAATACCGATCACTGGCTGCAGTCTGCATTGTCAAAACTGCTCATACATTCCCTTTAAGGTGACGTAAGTTACCATACAGGGGGGTCCTGCTACTTACCTGCTTTGTAATGTGAGTGCTGGCAGCGGCTCGGTGACATGTGGCGTCTTCTCGCCCGGCGTTCACTATGACGCGGCCAATAACGTAGAACACGGGGGAGCGCGGTTTTGGCAGGACCCCGGGGGCTGGTGCGGACGGTTTCACACATCTCCCCCCGAAAAAGAAATGTGCTGAGCCGCCATTATTTTCTCCCAAAACTTTTACTGCTTTCCCACGGCTCGAATAACCAGAAGATACAGGGAGGATAACGCGGAGCCTGTGCATTCACCGTATACAGCGGGGGAGGGGGCATGCATGTGCGGCCGCCATGTTTTATCATGGCTTCCCTTTGGATACATCATGGGAATGATGGTCCTGAGTGTGAGATGGAGGCAGGAGGGGAGTGGAGAGCGGAGCATGAGACGTATCGGTGACAGGTCCTATGCATCTCCTGACATACACCCCCCATGCAGGAGGCAGAGGGACGTCCCGTGTCCAGAGGGTGCAGACACACCAAGGTCCCGGAGGAGACTGATACTATACACAATACCTTATAGGTACAGATTCTACTTCACTGAAACCCCAGCGATCATAAACATGGGGGGGTCCCGGATTCCTCGCTCTGCCTGATCACTCTCCTGATAGATAAGGAGTGGGAGACCCCTTAACGACTGCCATACGTACCCCATGCAGATAGCCCCTGCCATGATGTCTACACGTTAAGGGGTCTCCCACTCCTTATCTATCAGGAGAGTGGTCAGGCAGAGCGAGGAATCCGGGACCCCCCCCCCCCCCCCCATGTTTATGATCGCTGGGGTTTCAGTGAAGTAGAATCTGCACCTATAAGGTATTGTGTATAGTATCAGTCTCCTCCGGGACCTTGGTGTGTCTGCACCCTCTGGACAGGGGACGTCCCTCTGCATCCTTCGGATGAGCGGAGGACGATCGGCCGCCTGTAAAGGGCAGAGCCGCCAATGTCTGACTCGTAAATGTTCTGTCTGATTAGAATGTAAAAAAAAAAAAAAAAATGTATCATTTGTTTTGGAAGTGAAAGCTCCGGGATCAGCGCGCGGCGTATCCATTGTCATCATCCGCTTGTGTAGCTGCAGATTTAACCCGGGCACTTGGCGTCCTCATAAATATGAAAACGCCAGACGTCTGTTGGCAGCATTAGACGCCCGCTGACCCAGTGGTGCCCTCTGCAATCTTGTAAGCAGATCAGCTTCCTGCGTACGGCAAGGTGGCACCGTCTGCTGTGCCAGCGGAGGAGATGATCCGGGAGACACGGCGACAATCCGCTCCCCTCCCTGGGTAAACACGCTGTTCAGAGGCTTATTCCCATGCATTAGTCAGTCTAGCATGGAAAATTGGAGCGTCTGCAAATTTGTGCCATTCTCTTGGCTTTGATGTCGGGCTGGAGGGTCATGTCGGTACTTGCCGCAGTCGTTGAGGAGACGTCGTTTCATGTAGGTTATAGTGTCATGTGAAATGAATTTTTGGGAGTTTAGTGGCTTATATGTATGTATAAAAAAAAAAAATTAAGACTTTTGAAAAATAATTGTACTGCTATTCCCATCCGGCCTCCGGGGGCAGTGTAGATTTTTTCGATTCTTTAAGCAGGGGGTGGAGCTCTACTCCGTGGCGCCCTCTGCAAATGCACCTCCTGCCGTAAACCGGTCAGATATGGAGAACAATGGAAGTTGGAGCTGAAGTTGCTGTAACAAGTAGAAGTTGTGACGACTGGATAAGATGAGGACAACACCCAGAAAGCTGCTACAGTGTATCCAGAAGGGGATTCTGTGACTGGCCTCTTATTCTGCTCCCCCCAGGACTCGGGACCAAATCCTGAGATTGTGCCTAGAAGCTCCTCCTGAGGACAACTATAGGAGCACAGAACAAGGAGATACAGGGGCACATTGACTTACCCGTCCATGCACGTTCCCCAATCCGGAGTGTCCAACTGGAATGCACATCTGCCGCGATTCACTAAGATCGTGCGCCCGATTTCCTGCATGTGTCGCTTCCCCGCTCAGGTCCTCCGGAGTTCACCTTCATCAGATGTCCCAAACCAATTTATGCCGCATTAAAGCCGGTGCCGATGCGCCAAAATCCAATTGCATGTGTCACAATCCCGTTCTAAATCCCTGGGACCCTTAGTAAATAAGCCCCACAATGTTGTCAATAGCCGCCTCCTTCTGCAGCCGTTATAATATAAGTACAGGTGGTCCCCTACTTAAGGGCACCCGACTTACAGACGACCCCTAGTTACAGACGGACCCCTCTGCCCACTGTGACCTCTGGTGACCTCTCTGGATGTTACTATACTCCCAGGCTGCAATGATCAGCTGTAAAGTGTCTGTAATGAAGCTTTATGGATAATCCTTGGTCCAATTACAGCAAAAATAATTTGAAACTCCAATTGTCACCGGGACAAAAAACACAAACTCCAATTATAAAATACACAGTTTCAACTTACATACAAATTCGACTTAAGAACAAACCTATGGACCCTATCCTGTATGTAACCCGGGGACTGTCTGTACATAGTTTATGGATAATGTAGCAGAATCATTTTTCACAGAGAAAATTCAGCGGGATTATGCGCTGCTTAAAGGTGCGCGTCCCCAGGCTTCACCCTATTAAACTGCCGGTCCCCTCTAGGATTCCCTCTCTTATGGGAAATCTCATCTGTTTACCTAGAAAAGAAATATCCCCCAAAGTCGTGTTATAACGATCAGAGATGAGTCATATTTTATCTGAGATGAGTGAAGTTTATTGGCTGGAGCGAGGGAGTGTCACTTCACTACCGATCTTTGGTACGGTGGCACCTAGAAACATGCTGCTGGTTTCATTTTAAAGTGAAGCATCTCATCTTCTAGATTCATGTTTATACTCAAGTATAAGCCGAGTTTTTTTTTTTTAGCACAATTTTTGTTCAGCACAATTTCATATACGAGGGGAGACTACTGGACATTTTATCAGAGAGTAGCAGCTGCATTTCCCATCCTAGGCTTATACTCGAGTCAATCCGTTTTCCCAGATTTTGTGGTAAAAATAGGTGGCTTGGCTTATACTCGCGGATATACGGTACATCTCGTACTTCTGTAAGCAACAGAACATGAGATAGAGACAGGTAAAGCTGTAGTTGGAAATCTGAGCTGCAGATAAAGATCCGATTTCCACATATTTTTTTATTTTATTTTTTATTACTTGCCTGTAGATCACAGAACCACAAACCCTATCAGAAAGAATAAATTCTTATCTTTGACATGACACCAGCATGTTTCTAGGTGCTATAGAACTAAAGATAGAGGGTTCTGAAGTGACTCTCTTCCTGTAGCCTCTAAAAGTGACTCTTCTGCTCATTGTCACGTGACTTTGGAGGAGATTTTTTTTTTTATTAGCAAGATTTCACTGGAAAGGGAATTCTATAGCATAGAGTTCATTCCCTACTTGAAGGGGGTAAGTTTAATCGGGTAAAATCTGGTACCAGGTCCTCAAAATAGGCAGAAATCCACCGCAAACGTAGTCCTGCTGCATACGTGGTCTCCCTGTCAGCTCCAGGCCCTGGGATCCTGTGAGACGGTTTTTGTGTTTTGTTGCTCTTTGGGAAATGGCGCGGTCATCAGGTTTTTTTTGGGGGGTGTAATGAGAACGACTGCAGAAACAGGAAGGAGGCAGCGGAGATTGTACCCGCTTGTCTGCAGATTGTTCAGCGGAGGTAATTTCGGCGGTGAGACGCCTTCGTCAGACATTTCTCAGTTGTGTCACATGTCGTCTGCGGCCGCTGCAGGGTTAACCCTTCGCTGCTCTCTTTCCTCTTCGCTGCGGCCACGTTTTCCTGCCACAAATATCCGGCTGTGACTATGAGTCTCCATCACACGGGGCTGACGCTGTAGAAATACAAGTCTCAGATTCTGCACATTGCAGATTGGCGCAGCGAGCGATTATCAGATTAGGGATTTTGTTCAGATTACCCGTCTGCTCATAATACATTTGTATATTTTATTAAAGGCCCACCCAACTAACAGCGTCCCCTGGGCCCTTTAATTAGAGAAGAACTGTTTGCAAGTGCATCGTGGGCGGACCTGAATTACCCAGATTTAAAGGGGTTTTGTCACCAGATTTTACCCTGTTAAACTCCCAGGTAGGGGATGAAATTTCCTTTCTAAAATTCCCTCTGTTATGTGAAATATTCCCCATTTATCTATAGCAAAAAATCATCCACAGTTGCATGATAATGAGCAGAGAAGAGTCATGTTTTGCCGGAGATGAGTCCTATTTAGTGGTTGCAGAAGGAGTGTCACTTTAGGCACCCATATATTTAGTTCTATAGCACCTAGAAACATGGTGGTGTATTAAAGATAAGAATGTTATCTTTCTGATCGCAACGGGCTTGTGGTTATATGAGGTACAGAAGTGGACATACAGGCAGGTAATGACATAGCTGTATCTCTGAACCACAACACTAATGTGATCTGAAAGATGAGAGTATTATCTTAGTTATGCCACCAGAAGCATGTTTCTAGGTGCTATAGAACCAAAGATAGTTATGTCTGAATTGATTTCCCTGCAGCCTCTTAACTTGACACGTCTCATGTAAAATCTCTCCATCATTTTCACATGACTTTGGGAGGGGTACTTTTTTATAGGTAAACAGGTGAAATTTCACATAAAAGAGGAAATTATAGAAATATATTTCATTTCCTGATGGGGCTGAGAGTTTAATGGGGTAAAATTGGATATCCCTAGTCATGTTTAAAGGACATTGACCACCAGGATGAAGGGTTGTAAACCAAGCACACTGACATACTGGTGTGTGTCTGGCATACTGGCAGGATCTGCTCTCCTTTGAGCTTCTAGTGCCCTTGTTTTTTTTTTGTTTTTTTTTAAAAAAGCTTAAAAACAGTATGCACTCCGGACTCCATAGATGTTAATGCAGCCCTGGAGCCCATCGAGCTCATTTGCATAATTTCAAAAGCCTTTTTTTGTAAAATCCAGGGCATAAGAAACTAAAAGAAGAGCAGATCCTGCCAGAGGGGGTGCACACCAGTAAGACAGTGGATGTTTACAATCCTTCATCCTGATTGTAGATTTCCTTTAAGTGCTCTTCCTATGAACATTGGGGCACATTTACTTGCATTCCCCCTGTAGTTCACCAAAAGTGCATTGTCCGTGTATAATGTGCTGTGCGGGGAGTCACTAAGATCCTGCACCCGATATCCTGCATGTGTCGCTTCCCCGCTCAGGTCCCCGGAGTTTACCTTCTTCTTCCTGGTGCATGTAAGTGCATTGTCTGTGTATAATGTGCTGTGCGGGGAGTCACTAAGATCCTGCACCCGATATCCTGCATGTGTCGCTTCCCCGCTCAGGTCCCCGGAGTTCACCTTCTTCTTCCTGGTGCATGTAAGTGCATTGTCCGTGTATAATGCGCTGTGCGGGGAGTCACTAAGATCGTGCGCCCGATATCCTGCATGTGTCGCTTCCCCGCTCAGGTCCCCGGAGTTCACCTTCTTCTTCCTGGTGCATGTAAGTGCATTGTCCGTGTATAATGCACTGTGCGAGGAGTCACTAAGATCCTGCACCCAATATCCTGCATGTGTCGCTTCCCCGCTCAGGTCCCCGGAGTTCACCTTCTTCTTCCTGGTGCATGTAAGTGCATTGTCCGTGTATAATGCGCTGTGCGGGGAGTCACTAAGATCGTGCGCCCAATATCCTGCATGTGTCACTTCCCCGCTCAGGTCCCCGGAGTTCACCTTCTTCTTCTTGGTGCATGTAAGTGCATTGTCTGTGTATAATGCGCTGTGCGGGGAGTCACTAAGATCGTGCGCCCGATATCCTGCATGTGTCGCTTCCCCGCTCAGGTCCCCAGGAGTTCACCTTCTTCTTCCTGGTGCATGTAAGTGCATTGTCTTGCAACACAATTTAAAAGTTAAATCCCGCGCTCAGTCCGAATCGGTTGGATCGTCCGACGGCACCGCCCCCCCCTGATTTCTATCGCATGGAAGCCGCCGCAGCTGCGACACAATTCCAGCGCAGACACTTCTTAAATAGTGGAGTATTATCAGGAAGTGGTAGGTCGGGCTCCCGGTGGTAGGTCGTCCTCTGGGGATGGGCAGGTGTGTGGCGCAGGACTTATTGGGTAATTCCCTATAGAAAGGATTTGGGGTTTCCCCTCCTTCCCCTCACACTGTTCCTGGTGCTGAAGCCTCGCTCATTGTCTCCCCGCTAGCGGCGGCGCAGTGATTCATTGTTCCCGGGGACAGAACGTCTCCACCAGAGGGAATTCTTGTGCCATTGTTGGTGGCCACGTCCTTAATATTTTTTTTTTTTTTTTTTTTTTGCAATGAACCATTTTCACGGAAGGGATTTTTGTGGTCTGGCAAAAGATTTTCCAAACTTTGAGAACATTGTTTTCAGGCAACTCCTAATGGATGATGTGTGAGGCCAGGGTGTAGCTCTGGAGAAGAGCTTGAAGGGATCGTCCATGGCTGGGGGCTTCTCCTAGCACTAGGGGACAATTATATAGGGTTACTTTATCTATAGTAATTGTATGTCATGTTTGTTATTAACGGGTATCACAATAACAATCGGATTGGTCTGTCTGCTGGGATCTGCATCGATCATGAGAGTTCTGGGTTGAGCATTTGTCCTACTGCTCCATTCAATACTATGGAGCAGTTCTTCGCATGCTTAAGCCTCTCATAGACAGCGAATGGGAGATACCTAAGAGCTGTGCTCGGCAACATAGTATTGAATGGAGCAGCAGGACACACACTCGGTTTGCTGCTCCATGATTTAGTGAGAACTTTACCCCTGTTCTGGTGTTGGGTGGAGGTCCCAGTAGTCAGAATCCCCCACTGATCGGATACTAATGTTTCTTATTCCGACTCTCAGATGATCCTACAGGGCAGTGATGGGGAACATTTAAAATCTACTTATTTATCACAAAGTGCCGACACAGCAAGTTTATCAGCAACTTTTTGCTCCCTGCTCTTTCAGTTTTATTGAAAGAAGGGGGAATTCAGATTATCACCGTCTCATTGTAAGGTTCCTCTATGTCCCCTCGATGAGGAATAATTGGTGGTCAGGAGCTCCAGTGATAATCCAGCCCTGTCCACTGCTGCTCCTGGTATCCAAGGAAGTCGGAGCTGCGGGAAGACGCCTTATGTCACTGAACCTGTGCTGGGTGCTGGCCTGGGTGCCCACAGAGACGGCTCTAAGTGGCACCTCTGGCACCCGTGCTATGGGTTTGTCACCGCTGCTATAGGGTTTATGTTTCCTCTATGTGTAGATCAGGGTCCATAGTTCCTCCGCTCTGTATGTGGAGATCTGTGATTGTTTAATTGCAGCAATATCAGGATTAAGCAGCGGATTTCCTTGTCGGTTGATGATTTTACTACTGTCACCCTTCTGGATATGGCCTTAGGTTTATGGCACCCGGTGATGTGACTGGACGTCTACTGCCTTAGGTTTATGGCACCCGGTGATGTGAGTGGACGTCTACTGCCTTAGGTTTATGGCACCCGGTGATGTGACTGGACATCCATTGCACGGCCTTATCGGTGCTAATCCTTTGGACTGGACGCTGTCAGGAGACTTGTGTCACGTTTGACTGTTGTGTGTAATCTGCTCACCAGGTTATTACCGTGCAGAAAGCTGAAGCCTTTCCCATTGCTGTCCCTGCGCAACCCCAGATCCATCCCTCCCCGCACCAGGGGTCACAGACTAGAAAAAGACACAGTACACACATAAAGGCTGATGTGCCAGTGTTACCTCTATCTGCACAAAACATTTTTTCCTGAACATTTACAAGCGCCTCCCCTTCTCTTTCTGTGCCCCTCTTTCTTCTACTACTTCCTCTAGCATTCCCTCTCTCTGTATCCCTCTTTCTACCACTACCCTTCTCTCTTTCTCTATCCCCTTTTCTACCACTCCCCTTCTCTCTCTTTCTCTTTCTCTATCCTCCTTTCTTCCATTACCCTTCTCTCTTATTCCATCCCCTTTTCTACCACTACCCTTCTCTCTCTTTCTCTATCTCTTCTCCTCTCTCTTCTCCTCTGTCTTTCGCTCACACCTTTTCTGTCTCTCTTCTTTCTTCTTTCCTCTCACAGTTTTTCTTTCCTCTTTCAATCACTCTTTCTCTTTTTATTACTGTACCTATTCTTTTCCTCTTACATTTTCTGCCTGCATTCTTCTTCTTTATCCCTTCTTTCCACTCACATTTTCACGTTTATTCTTTCACTCTTCCCTTTCATTTGTGCTCTTCTTCATCATCTCTCATTTCCTCCCTCTTTTATTTTATTTTCCCTTTTTCCCCCTCTCATCTTTAACCCTTCGTTCCTCTCTTCTCCGTTTTTTTCTTTTCCCTATTTATTGATCTATTCTTTCCTTTCCCTTCTGCGATTTTCACTCTCTCCATTACCTTTTCCTCTTATATTTTCGCCCTCTTTTGCTCCCTCTTCCCCTTTCTTTCCTTTCTTCTTCTTCATCTCTATCGCTCCCGTTTATGGTGTGCACCTTCCCTCCGCTCCTTCCTGGTCGCTGATGACACGGAGCTCCATATATCACGTGTATACAATAAGTCGGGTTATCTTCTTGTCTCACTGATGACGTTTAATCTTTATGGAAAGAGACTTCGGAGGTTACCGAGTTCTTCTTTTGCTTTTTCATCTGAAATGTGACTCTTGATGACTCGGTGTTTGGGCTGGGATTCTTCCAAGCCGCACTCATCCCTTTCCCTGGAGTATGTGCAGCGCTCCCTGCCAGACCCCGCTCCGCCGACCGCCGTGCCCATCATAGGGCTCAGCACATTCTATACTGGCACAGCCCCAGGGTTAACCCTTCTCCATCCCAACAGTCCATTACTGTACGGTGCAGAGAAATTCAAAACTGCAAAACTGCATTAGAACTTTAGTTTTGACATTCAGTGTTCTATTAGTCACTATATGAGATCCCATAATAAAAATAAAATGTAGATATAGAGTTATAAAGAGACAAAAAATGTGTCCTAGTTTTGTGTATGTAGCTCCCATGCAGACCTTTGTGACGATTGCATGATTGTAGTAATGGGTTGTTCACGAACGAGCCGGCACCAAGAGCCGGCTCATTTGCATGAACAACATGAGCCGGCTCACCTCAGTGAGCCGATGGTTCACTAAACCCCGCCCTAAACGACTCACCACGCCCCCTTTAAAATCAGGGTAAAAGTGGTTTGGTGTGGGGTGACTGACTGTCCCGGGCTCCCTATTATATATTTAATGGGGAGCCGTTCAGGAGCCAAATGAGCCGGCTCATCTTAGCGAGCGGAGCCTAATGAGCCAGATCACTAAGAAGAGCCGGACTTCCCATCGATACAAGATTGGTTGTGCAAGTAACTTTGTCCTCCACCTATTCATCTCTCACAGACGGATTACAGATTGTGTGTTCTGGAAGCTCTTTGGAGCAGCTTTGGGGGCGAATAGTGAACCCTCATTATGATACTGCAGGAGAGAAGGAAAGCAGAAGTATTGCACATTTCTGATCACTTTATATAATGTGTGTAGATGTAGATTTATACCTGGAGCTTGGACTGTGTAGTAATTTCTTATGTGTAATCCTACATTATTGTAGCTTCAAACCCCCTTCCCACTGCATTGTATTTGGCTGCTCCTTGCATGTCCGCCCCAGGGAGTGTGATCTTAAAGGGATTGCATGGAATAATATACAGTGTTTTCACAGACTCTATGCCATTATCATATTATAACTCAGTCCAGTTAAATGAATGCAATACAGAGACAATCCATGGACTAGGGGCGGGGCGCTGTTTCTGGGGTAAAAATACATCATTTAAACCCCCTTTAAAGATAATGGGGCACATTTACTAAGGGCTTTGTTCCAGTTTTCTTCTGGGCTTTGCACATTGTTTTAGGTGCAAACTGCTTGCACAGGTATTTAAAAAGTGCCAGCACCACATTAGTTTCACGGCTGCACTGAAGGGGGCGCTCCGGCACGCAGTCAGACCGTGCACCACGTTTATTCTGCAAAGTCCGACAGAAGTGCATGGAACGCCCCATGTTAAAGGTGCACCAAAAGAAAATTGGTGCCCACTGTCGGAGCAGTGCAGGGAGCACTAGGTTCATGAAGAACGTGCGCCAGAAATCCTGAATCTAGCGCCCCCTGCCTATACACAGGACACTGCACATAGTACTCACTGCGCTGGTCTTAGATGGGTATTTGGTATTCTCCCTGGTGAGATTTGTATTCTTACCCATGTGCAGCAGGACTGTGGCATGTACATTTTAATCCCAGGATTGCATCTTCTCCAAGTGCACTGGGAATTGTTAAATATTGTGCAATGTGTGTATTTTGTAACAGCAGGACTGTGAAATATGGGTTTATATTCCAGAATTGTGCACGGAATCCTCTCACTGTTGTGCTTTTTTTCTTTCTGAGTAAGAGCTTCAGCATTCTACAGCAGTCACTCAGAGCAGAGGGGGAGGGGATGTGGTGTCCTTTGAACTCACAGCAGTGTGAGGAGGCGCCTCCAGTGCATCTTGGAGCAGCTACAATCCTGGGATTTAAATCCACATGTCACTGTCCTGCTGCTACTATAGCACACGAAGGTCTGGTTACACATTTCTGCACATGGCTGCACAGAGCACAGCAGTGTGAGGACACCCCCCATTTCCTATGGAGTAGGTTCAATCCAGGAATATATTAATGTTTTACAGTTCTTCTGCTACTAAAAATACACATAAAGTTATATTCACACAGCTCTGCTGAGCACTGCAGTGTGAGCACATACACCCAGTATACGTAGTTATAATCCTGGAATATAATCCCATGTTTCACAGTCCTGCTGCTCCTAACAACATACACAAAGGTGGTGTTCATGTAGAGCGTTGCTCTTTCGTGCTCCTGGCTGCCCTCCACAGTGGACCCTGGGATTATGTGCATGTGAGTGCATGCTCATCCTCATGGAGTGCTGCCTGCGCCACTCACCAGCGTCTGAGGCTTCACACACAGGAACCTCTTTCATTGTTAAAAATAACATGATCCGATTTCTCAAAGGAAAATTTCCCTTTTCTCCCCTCCCTCCCTTCTCTCTCTCTCTCTCGTCCCCCTTGTCTTTCAGTTCTTCCTGCCGCCACTTGCGGAGATACTTGTATGTCCTGGACAAAATGTATTTTCCTCCCTCGCACTGCTCCACGCTGCAGCATTGCTTCACCAGTCTGAGTGACAATGGAGAGGAGCTCTTGTCTATAACTTGCTCTCATGTTCTCCGATCCTATGCCTCCAGGTTATTAATCTCTGCTCGCTGTCTGCATGCTGCATGCTCCGGTGTCCAGTGCCCGTCATCATATCATCTGCATACACAACTTACCATGTTACCATAACCATGCATGTACTATACCATAGGAACTTGCCTGCACATTGTATAATCTATAGCCAACCACTGCATCTATCATAAATTATCTATCTTCTACTGAGTTACATCCAGTTTTATACTTCAGAGTTTCACTCACTATTCTGCTTGTAATATGACTCCAGCAGCAGAATAGTGAGTGCAGCTCTGGAGTATAATACAGGATGTAACTCAGGATCAGTACAGGACAAGTAATGTCATGTATGTACACAGTGACTGCACCAGCAGCAGAATAGTGAGTGCAGCTCTGGGGTATAATACAGGATGTAACTCAGGATCAGTACAGGATAAGTAATGCCATGTATGTACACAGTGACTGCACCAGCAGCAGAATAGTGAGTGCAGCTCTGGAGTATAATACAGGATGTAACTCAGGATCAGTACAGGATAAGTAATGTCATGTATGTACACAGTGACTGCACCAGCAGCAGATAGTGAGTGCATCTCAGGTGTATCTCGTCAGCTCGTTATCTCTGTCTGTTGCTGTGAGAGGCTGTGTGCTGCTGCTGCTCCTGAGCTCCAGGGAAAACCACCTCCACCTGGGGCCTGCTCTCTCCTCTCCCAGGGAGGGAGTGGGTTTTCAGGCATGAGCCAGGGCAGCAAGTCCCAGGCTCCTGCTTCCCGGTCTAGGCCGGCGGGAGGCAGGGGTAGCCAGGAACCGGCCAGCGCTGCGGAAGCCTTGGGGGTAAGAAGATCTGCAAGGAACAGCAGCAATGCTGCTCCAAGTACCCCCAGGCCAGCTAAGGCTTCAAAAAGCAGCAAGACCTCAGAAAAGATGAATACCTCGGGAAAGCTGGATACCTCGGGAAAGCTGGATACCTCGGGAAAGCTGGGTACTTCGGAAAAGCTGGATACCGCAGGAAAGCTGAGTGCTCAGAGAGGTGAGGCTGACCTCAGTGAAGAGGGCTGGGGAATGCTGAGGACCCGGGAGTCTATTTCCAGCTATGCCTCCCGGGCTCTGGGCCACCTCTCTGAGTACGAAGAAGCCAGCAAGACGGTGAGGAGACTGCGGGAGGAGCTCAGGTGCGCCCATGCCAGGGCAAGCTCTGCCCCAAAGAGGAAGAAGGAGCAGATTATGGCAGAGATATCCAGGCTCCAGACTGACATCCAGGCCTTGGAAGAGAGGAAGGCTTACCTGCTGGAGAGGAGCGGGCCGTTTAAAGAAAAGATCCTTAATGATGAGAGATTCCGGGAGATGGAGGAGGAAAAGCAGAGGCGGCTGATGGGGCTTCAGCCTGAGAGTCAGATGGAGGAGGAAAGTTCGGTACCGTGCAGTGGGCCCCCTGCAGGACAAGCGGCTATGTCATCTGGCTGCGGTTCTGCCGGCCCGGGTGAGGATAGTGACAGCCACCAGGGAGGAGCGCTGATGGAGGAGATCCGACGGCTCGAGTCCCCTGTGCACCTCCAGGACTTTACTTTTGGAGACGATCTGCCGGAGGATGCACCGGGGGGCAGCAAACCGCGAAAGAAGAAGACCAAATCCGTGGAAGTGGTGAGTCTAGTCTACAGCCCCCTCCCCGTAAAACCCGAGTCGGCCGCAGGGTCAGCTCACTGTGCGAGCCCCGTTACCCAGCCCAGCACGGGTCCTGCAGTGGACTCAGTGCCAGGGAGCGGGGAGATTACAGGTGTGACATCTGATGTGGCGATGGGCTCCGTCTCTGTTTGTGGTAACAGTGGGGGAGCAGGGGAGGCATCGGCCGCGAGGCCGGACAGTAAGGGCGGCTCGGCAGTGGCGATACCATCGAAATCCAGTGCTGTGGTGCGTCCCCCAGTGGGAGGGGGGGATAGCCCGGCACTGGTGGCAGCTTCCGGTGCCTCGGCACCTCTTCATGCTGTTGCCGCTGATCACTTGGTTATGGAGCGGCGGCAGCGTGGAGGGGTCGCTGAGGCTGAGGGCTCCGGACCTCCCAAACCTAAAGTCCTATTTTGTGTTGGTGTTGGAGACAGTCTGCAGAGGAGTGCTGAGGAAGGTGGGGATCAGCGGTGCCTCACACCGGCCAAAGATCAGCGGCGACTCCTACCTTCCTCTAAGAAAAGTAAAATAACATCTGCTACCGATGATGCGGAGGGCACAAGTGTGACACAAGTTGGGGTCCCCTCTGGGCGATGCGCTGCGGGGGGACCCCCGTCCCTTGTGCCTGAAGATGCGGAGGTGGTCTTGTCTGCTAATGTTGTTGCTGGTCCAGCCAGTGTGAGTGGAGTCAGTGATGTTGTGGTGGATAATGTGAATGGTGTGAGTGGTGGAGAATCTTTTCCAGCTTTGGGGGTGGGTGATGGAGGGACTGGTGGTGTGAGTGGCGTGGCTGAGTGTAACATGCAGGTGGGTAGTGTTAATGTGGTGGGTGCAGGGGTTGGTCCGGTTGCTCCCCCAGTGGCGGCCCCTATTAAGAGCTATGCCAGTGTCGCTGCTGGGGGACGTAGGGTTCCATCATCCTCGTCTCTGGGCTCTGGGGACGGCTTTTTGCAACGGCGCCTCCTGCAGGCCTTACAGAAGGGAGAAAGGACGATCAATGTAGCGGGGCAGGAGGTTGATTTGTCATTTTGGATAGAGAGGCACGGCCTGTCTGCCTTCCGAGAGCAAAGAGGCAGGGAGACATCATGGTCGCTCCCGACAACCGGGCCGGGTGCTAACCGTAGGAATGTGGTCCGTCTTCGGTGGCGTGGCAGTGATGTGTGTCCCCCTCGGGCACGGGTAGTTGAGCTGCTGCTGAAGATGGACTTCAAGGCGGCTGACATCTTTGCCTTGATCCATCCCTATGGTACATCTGAGTTTGATGTCAGCTTTGTTCGGCCGGAGGGGCTTGAGCTCTTCTGGTCCAACTATGAGCTGAGATACAACGAGCCCGAGTGGCGGGACTTTGCTGTGCAAGCAGTGTCCCGCCAGAGCGAACTCAAGAAAGTGACCGTTCTTACCCGTAACGAATCACTATCTTGCTTTGACATCATGACCTGGATGAATCGTTATGGAGAGGTACTGGGAGTACCCGAGAAAAATCGTGACGAGTATGGTATCTGGTCAGGGGCCTGGACCTTCATGGTGAAGTTGAGGCGTTCAGGTAACTCAGTCGCCCACATCCCTTCATCAGCCTTCCTGGGGAGGGATCGGATCCTGATCTTCTACCGGGGGCAGCCTAAGCTGTGTCACAGGTGCGGTGACCCCACACATTTCAGCACAAACTGCACCGTGCAGAAGTGTGCGTTGTGTGGGGGTGTCGGCCATCTCGCTGCATCCTGTACAGGGCAGATTAGGTGTAACCTGTGTGGTGATCTCGGTCACCCGTACAGTCGTTGTCCTCTTTCCTTCGCTAATGCGGGCTCAGCCTCAGCAGATGAAAGCCATGAGGCTGAATCTGCTGGGGAGGGGACTAGCAGAGGTGGAGGAATGGAGGGGCCAGGGAAGAAAGACAGGAAAAAGACGCCTGCCCAGCTAAGGCGTCTAGAGAAGCGTCAACAGGAGAGAGAGCGGGGGGAGTCTCGGGCTGCTGGGACAACCTCTGGCGCTCTCCTAGAGACCACACCTGTCGCTGAGGCCCCAGGGGAGGATGTACTGGATGAGGAGGTCAGGAGGATCGAGAGAGAGGAAGGTGCCACGTCCTCAGACTCCTCCCATTATGAGAGTATGGACGAGGATAATAGGGCGTGGCTAGAGGAAAAGCGTAAGCGTGGCGCCAAAAAGAAGAAAAAGGGTAAAAAGAAGGGAGGTGTAAGATCTTCTCCCTCCCTGACTAAGGTACCCAAGGAAGGTGCAACCGACCCCCCGCTGGTCGAACTTTCAAATCGATTCCTGGCCCTGGATGGAGCGCCTCCTGCCGATGGAGGGGCTGAGGGTGAAGGGCCAGAGGTGGCGGAGCCTGCAGGAGGTGCCGAGTCTCCCCCTGGGGAGTCAGGGTCCTCAGGAGGGGAGACTGGCCCAGAGTCTGGAGACGAGGATGAGGGGGCAGGTCCTGGATCTGCCCCTGAAGCATCAGAGGTGCGGGAGATGGACACCACAATATGTCTAAAAAGGGGGTGTTCATTTCCCGAGGGTGGTGGTAAGATGGGTAAAAAGAAAGCCGTCTAACTCAATCACTCATGATGGCGGCACCCACTCCGTTGACGCTGGCGTCCATTAATGTCGCCAGCATTAAGTCTGATGCGGCTAGATTTGCGGCCTTTGATTTTCTCGGCCGTGTTGAAGCCGACATTTTATTTTTGCAGGAGACCAGGCTGCCAGATTTGGCGGCCGTGTTTAAAGCTAAGAGGGAATGGAGACACGGGCCTTCCTATTGGTCTCTTGCGGCCGAGCCGTATAGCGGAGTGGCGGTACTTTTTACCGCACCGGTAGAATGCCGACGAGTTATTGAGTTAGAAATGGGGAGGTGCCTGATCCTGGATGTCCTCATGAAGGGACAAGAACTTCGTCTTATTAACATCTATGGTCCCCAGTCCAAGTGGGACAGGAAGTGTCTCTTTATGAGGATCAAGCCCTACCTTTTTACAAGTCGGCAGGTGGTCTTTGGAGGGGACTTCAATGCTGTCACGAGGTCCCAGGATAGGGGAGGTTCCAGAGACAAGCTGACTTATGATAGCGTCGCTCTTAATAGCATAGCTAGTGAGGCTCGCCTGGTGGATGTCCACATCCGGCACACCCCAGGCCACGCGGGGTTCACCTATTATAGGGGTAGCTGCAGGTCTAGAATAGACAGGTTTTATTTAAAGGAGGAAGCCATCTCTTCAGCAGTGTCCGTTGTTGAGGTGGAGTTCTCCGACCACTGTTTAATTTTGTTTTCTCTGAATGTTACAGAGACCCCCCGGATGGGAAGAGGCTACTGGAAGCTCAATTCGTCTCTCCTGGAGGAAGCGGAGATAAGACAATCCTTTGAGGACTTTCTTCAGAGCCAGGTACCATTGCTGGGCCTTTGTAGCAGTAAGTCAGAGTGGTGGGAGATGCTCAAGAAAAGGGTGGCGAGATTCTTCCGCCAGCTCTCGAGCCTCAGGAGCCTGGACAGGTACCGCCTGTATCAGGGCCTGAGGAGGAAACTCGAGCATCTCGTCTCGACTGGAGGTAGTCGTGAGGACATCTCCAGAGTGAAATCCTTGCTGAAGAGGTGTCAGTACGATAGACACGCATCTTTGGTTTTTGAGAGGGATTACGGGAAATACCGCTCGCCCGACCCTTACAGAAACTGCAAGATGTCAGTGAATGGTAAAGTTGTCACGGGACTGGTTGACAGTACGGGATCCCTGAAAAGGTCCAGATCAGGGATCCTGGAGGTCGTCAGATCCTTCTACTCGCACTTCTTGGGCAGGAAGGCTCTAGATCGGGATGTGATGTCGGGTTTCCTGGCTGAAACTGTCCCTGAGCCAGGAGTAGACCCCTCTCTTGATGTTTTGACAGAGATGATCAGGGAAGAGGAAGTCAGCCGGGCGATTGAAGGGCTCGCCCTCAAGAAATCGCCAGGCCCGGATGGCTTAACATCTGAGTTTTATAAGACCTTTAAGGACGCCTTGGTTCCCCTCTTGACTGAGGTATTCAATGAGTGTCTTTCCTCGGGCGCTCTGCCGAAGTCAATGAGGAGGTCTGCCCTGATCATCCTGTCAAAGGGTAAGGACCGATCTCGTATTGAGAACTGGCGTCCCATAGCGCTTCTCAATACGGACAGAAAGGTTTTGGCAAAGGTGCTGTTTAATCGGCTGGTGCAGTTTGCGCCCCGGCTCCTTTCGGGGACCCAGCACTGCTCTGTTCCAGGCCGCAGTACATTTAGTGCTGTGCTTTGTGTTCGGGAGGCAGTGGAGCAGGGCAGGGCTGGTAACTGGAAGGGGTACTTGCTGTCCTTGGATCAGGCAAAAGCGTTTGATCGGGTTAACCACGAGTACCTCTGGTCTGTCCTTCTGAGGTATGGCCTGCCGGGTGGGTTTGTCAATTGGCTAAAGGTTTTGTACGCAGGGGCAGAGAGTTTCCCGCTTGTGAACGGTTGGATTGGCCGCTCTTTTGAGGTCGGGTCTGGTGTTCGCCAGGGTTGTCCTCTGAGCCCACTTTTATACGTGTTCGCGATTGACCCATTCCTTAGGAGGGTTGATCGTGGGCCGTTGGTGGGAGTCGGGATGGATCGGGCAGCACCGGAAGCCACTCTAAGGGTGGTAGCGTATGCCGATGATGTCACCGTTTTCGTGTCCTCGGGAGGGGAGGCGCAATGGGTGATGTCAGAGGTTGACCGCTACTCAGAGGTTTCTGGGTCCAAGATCAACCGGGATAAGTGTGAGAGTCTCTGGCTGGGAGAGGGGGATCCAGGCTTTGATCTCCCGGACACTCTTCCAGGGCCCCAGGACTCCGCCAAAGTTCTCGGCATCGAATTCGGCCAGGGGGATTACCCCATGCAAAACTGGGATGGCAGGCTTAAGATCGCCGCTCAGAAGGTGGACCAGTGGAAGGGTTGGTCTTTGACCCTCAGAGAAAGGGTTAATCTGATCAAAACTTACCTGCTCCCGTTACTGATTTATCTGGGCAGTGTGTGCATGTTGCCAGAACCCCTCTGGACTCGGGTCTACAGTCTGTTCTTCCAGCTGTTATGGGGGAATAGGCTGAACCTTATCAAGAGGGAGGTTACTTACCGCACGAGGAGACAAGGAGGGTTGTGTATGGTCAACCCTGTGGTGTTCCTAGTGAATACCTTTCTTAAGATCAATGTAGCAAACCTCTGGAAAGAGAGGGCTCCTCCGTGGGTATACTCCTGCAGGGGATGGTTTCGGCCTTTCTTCCAGGAATGGGAGACAGGAGGGCAAGTGAAGGATCTTCGCACACCACATGGGCATCTTCCGGCTTACGCTACCCCGGTTCTGAAGGTGATTCGCCGGTGGGGTCTGGGAATGTGGGAGATCAGGACCTTGTCGAGGAAAGTCCTTGACAAGAGGGTTCTGTTGACCCATTTCCAGAAGCCTCTGGCCCTCAGGGATTGCCCAAGTCGGGATCTGGGGGTGGGTTTGAGTTTATTGAATTCCATCAGGATCCCCTTGAAGTTTTGGGACGTGACTTGGCGCTGCTTCCATGGAAAGCTGTGTGTGAGGGACAATCTGAAGTGTAGGAGCTCTGAGGAAAGGGGTTGTCCCCGGGAGGAGTGCGGTGGCCTGCTGGAGAGCATGGACCACTTCCTGCTTCAGTGCCCCTTTAACACAGAGGTGTACAACAGGGTGGGTGCTTCCATCCATTGGCCTGGGTTGGCCGGTCTCTCCTATGCGGAGTGGGCCTATGGAGCATTCAGAGGCCTGGGTGGCCGGGACCGATGCACGTTATTCCTAGTTAGCCTAGTGGTCAGGTACCACACGTGGAACGCACGGTGCTTAGTATCGACGCAGCGTAAAATCCTCCCGGTGGATGAGGTGGTTAGGAACATTCTGGGTGACCTGGTGAAGGTGCGCTCTCTGGAGGCTGGGCACGGGGAGGGCCTCTCTCCTTTGGAGGGGGTTCTCCTTTAGTGTCCCTTAGTCTGTCATCTCCTCCCCTGGTGTTGGGCTGAAGCTGACACAGTAGATTTTTGTTTTATATCTGAGCGTGTAGTGATGTGGGGCTTGCAGGCGCCGAACCTGGGCTTTATGTGGTTTGTATTTATGTTGTTTAGACTTTATTTGTATTCTGTTTTCTTTGTTATGTTGTAAATACTGTATATATTGTATATATTGTATATAGTGGGGTTTGGGACATAGTGTTAGGTTGGGAGGGGGGTGATGGTGGTGGGACTTATGAACTGACCTTGGGCACTGGTCTGGACTACTTAACGCAAACTTTGGACGTTAGACCAGTGTCTGGGGGGAAGGGGAGGGTGCGGGCGAGGGATCTAGTTTAGTGTAGTGTTGTGTGTATTATGTGTTTGTTGTTAAAAAAAAAAAAAAATGGGTGTGGGGTGGTTTGTTATTAGAGGGTGTGGGGTGGGTTTATGTATATTTATAGTCATTTATGTTTATTTGTGGGTGTGGCTTGTCTTATTGTTTATTGGTTTTGTTGAGGGTGTGACAATCGGTTGGGTGGGGGTTGTAGTATTTGGTGTTTATACATTTTGGTGTATTTTAAATTATTATTTTTGCTAGGAGTGAATGTGGCTGGACCAGCAGGTAAGATATTGTATATATTTTGTATATATTATGTTTGGTTTGTATTGTTATGTTTTTTATTTTTATATAAAATAAAAGATCTACAGGATGTAACTCAGGATCAGTACAGGATAAGTAATGTCATGTATGTACACAGTGACTGCACCAGCAGCAGAATAGTGAGTGCAGCTCTGGGGTATAATACAGGATGTAACTCAGGATCAGTACAGGATAAGTAATGTCATGTATGTACACAGTGACTGCACCAGCAGCAGAATAGTAAGTGCAGCTCTGGGGTATAATACAGGATGTAACTCAGGATCAGTACAGGATAAGTAATGCCATGTATGTACACAGTGACTGCACCAGCAGCAGAATAGTGAGTGCAGCTCTGGAGTATAATACAGGATGTAACTCAGGATCAGTACAGGATAAGTAATGTCATGTATGTACACAGTGACTGCACCAGCAGCAGAATAGTGAGTGCAGCCCTGGAGTATAATACAGGATGTAACTCAGGATCAGTACAGGATAAGTAATGTCATGTATGTACACAGTGACTACACCAGCAGTATAGTGAGTGCAGCTCTGGAGTATAATACAGGATGTAACTCAGGATCAGTACAGGATAAGTAATGTCATGTATGTACACAGTGACTGCACCAGCAGTATAGTGAGTGCAGCTCTGGAGTATAATACAGGATGTAACTCAGGATCAGTACAGGATAAGTAATGTCATGTATGTACACAGTGACTGCACCAGCAGCAGAATAGTGAGTGCAGCTCTGGAGTATAATACAGGATGTAACTCAGGATCAGTACAGGATAAGTAATGTCATGTATGTACACAGTGACTGCACCAGCAGCAGAATAGTGAGTGCAGCTCTGGGGTATAATACAGGATGTAACTCAGGATCAGTACAGGATAAGTAATGTCATGTATGTACACAGTGACTGCACCAGCAGCAGAATAGTGAGTGCAGCCCTGGAGTATAGTACAGGATGTAACTCAGGATCAGTACAGGATAAGTAATGTCATGTATGTACACAGTGACTGCACCAGCAGCAGAATAGTGAGTGCAGCTCTGAAGTATAATACAGGATGTAACTCAGGACCAGTACAGGATAAGTAATGTCATGTATGTACACAGTGACTGCACCAGCAGCAGAATAGTGAGTGCAGCTCTGGGGTATAATACAGGATGTAACTCAGGATCAGTACAGGATAAGTAATGTCATGTACACAGTGACTGCACCAGCAGAATAGTGAGTGCAGCTCTGGGGTATAATACAGGATGTAACTCAGTATCAGTACAGGATAAGTAATGTCATGTATGTACACAGTGACTGCACCAGCAGCAGAATAGTGAGTGCAGCTCTGGGGTATAATACAGGACGTAATTCAGCATCAGTACAGGATAAGTAATGTCATGTATGTACACAGTGACTGCACCAGCAGCAGAATAGTGAGTGCAGCTCTGGGGTATAATACAGGATGTAACTCAGGATCAGTACAGGATAAGTAATGTCATGTATGTACACAGTGGCTGCACCAGCAGCAGAATAGTGAGTGCAGCTCTGGAGTATAATACAGGATGTAACTCAGGATCAGTACAGGATAAGTAATGTCATGTATGTACACAGTGACTGCACCAGCAGCAGAATAGTGAGTGCAGCTCTGGAGTATAATACAGGATGTAACTCAGGATCAGTACAGGATAAGTAATGTCATGTATGTACACAGTGACTGCACCAGCAGCAGAATAGTGAGTGCAGCTCTGGAGTATAATACAAGATGTAACTCAGGATCAGTACAGGATAATTGGCAAATGCTAAGTTTCTCACTTGAATAGTACGGTTTATTATATTTTTATAATTGTAGTAAGTAATGTTTGATACATACCAAATTACCCTCAACTTGATTTTCCTGTTTACCTCTGAATTACTTACTTGTTTCATTAATGGAATTGTTAATTGTGAAGGTATCTTAACGTTATAAAGACATGTGACCTGGAGGTGAGGGGGTTAGCCCTTGATGTGAGATAATCTTAGTTCCACCTTGCAGGCCTCAGCTCCTCCAGGCAGAGAGGATAGCTCCAGAATACATTGATGGCAACTAGTCATTGACCTGTAGTAACCACTACAGGTCAGGTGTGGTATTACATGATGGCCATCCCAACAGAGTATGTTCTTACATTCCGCTTCCCTAGGTATGAAATATTGACACATCTTGTGTATCAGATGCTATACCCAGTATTGTCCTCTGTGTATACATACGGACATGGTGGAAAAACTCATGGAAGATATTCCCACTCTTTCGGAGACCGGGGTACAGTGTGAGCCTTTTGTGGGCCATACATGGGGTCATGGCTCTATCTAGCCGCTGGACTCCGAGGTCTTTATGACTTAGCTGCCAGGCTGTGGAGTCTTATCGGGTTTGGTCTACAGAACTTTTCATATAACACAGTGGGACAATGTATCTTCTCCTCTCCGGGATCATGGAGGAGCAGGGGAGGACCACCCTGTCTCTCCAGGTTATCTTCTGGCAGGTGAAGGAAAGCCCGGGGCAGCTTAGTACTGAACCTCCAGCGTACCGCACATGGCCTTGTTGTAATGAGCGGCACATTGACTTAGTGGTTAGCACTTCTACCTTGCAGCGCTGGGTTCGAATCCCACCCAGGTCAACATCTGCAAAGAGTTTGTATGTTCTCTCCGTGTTTGCATGGGTTTCCTCCGGGTCCTCCGGTTTCCTCCCACACTCCAAAACATACTGTTAAGTTGTTTAGATTGTGGGGACAGGGACCAATTTGGAAAAATCTGTGCAGCGCTTCGTAATCTGTGTGCACTTTTTAAATAAAGAATTATTATTATTGTAAAGAACAGATCTTGTAGAGTTTATGGAGGACCCAACAGAGATAAGAGAAGGATTGGGGAGGGGGGGGGGGGGGGAATGGGCCACCTAGAAGGGAGAAGATCAGGACGTTACTTACTTGAGGCAAGGCCAGTGCCAGGGTTCACCTTCTGCCTCGTTCTCACATGATCTTCACATATCGGGGTCCCAGAGAGATGAAAGCTTGAGGCTCCATTACATCTGTATTTACTAACATTGCAGTGAGCTCTCAACCTCTGTAAGCCTCACAGAAAGCCCAGACATTAACGTCCTATCCGAAACACTTTACTACAGTCCTGTAGCAGGAGGGCGGTCCACGCTCTGTGCTTTATCGTACGTTTTTCTGTAGCCCATAGTTGTATGATCTCCACATACTCCCAGCTTCTTTGGACCTTATACGGTCTATATTTTCGGTAAAACGTGGACTTATGTGGTGGTTGCCAAATGGCGACTTACAGGAGACCGTTCTCTTACTTAGGAAGGAGGCCGATTACATCCCCAGGAAGCATCACTTGTATATTCTGCATAATTCACTCGGATCTTCCCAAGTCACACAGAGAACTTAAAGGGAACCTGTGACCAGGTTTTACCCCACTAAACTAGAAGCCTTTCATTCCTCTTTTATGTTAATCCTCGCCCATTTTCCTATTAAAAAAAAAACCTCCAAAAACAAGCAAATATGACTGCATTTTCACATGAGGTGAGTCATGTTTTGTGGTTACAGGCATAGTGTCCCTTCTGAAGCCCTTATCTTCTTTATCAATAGCACCAGAAACATGCATTTTGGTCTTTCAGATCACATCAGGCTTATGGTTTTGTGATCCACACAACCAGAGATACAGGCAGCTGAAGACATAGTTGGAAATGTGATCTGCAGACAAAGATTCAGTTCCCACCAATTCTGTAACTGCATGTAGGTCTAGCTCTGTAGCTCACAGAACCGGGGATGTGAATAGATGTGTTTCCTATCTTTAATATGACATCGGTAGCTTGTTTCTAGGTGCTACAGAACAGAAGATAAGGGTATCTAAAGTGACACTTCCACTACGACCCCTAAACTTGACTCATCTTGTGAGAAAATGGGATAAAAAGAGTCATATTTGCTTAAATTAGATTTTTTATATAGCTAAATAGATGAGATTTTACATAACATCCTTTGCAGATTTCACTCTTATGATACCATAGCTGATGGGGCTGCTGGTTTACTGGGGTAAAATCTGATAACAGGTTCCCTTTAACCCTTTAAATGTACGTAAGAATAGTCATGATTAAAGAAATTTTACCTTCAAAGACCACAGGATAGGAGATAAATGTTCAATCACAGGGAAACAAACACCCCGAACCCCCGGCAATCAGTAGAACAAACAGGTCAGGTGACCGTAAGCCCCCCTAAGCGGCCCTGTATTGTGCTATATAAGCCGTTCCAGAGGTCTTGTAGAAGTCACTGGGAGCTTGGACTTGGCACAGGGAAGCTCCGGGGGACATTTAGTCCCATATTCTGACGCCAGGGATTTGGTCCCATCCTTAGGAGCCTCCACATAGGGTTTTCAAGTCCAACTCCGGACAGTAACCAATGGGTTAATAAGGGTAGCGCCAATTGTACAGGAAAGAGAAGGGAAGAATCGCATGAGAAGAAGAGTGGAGGGAGCCCAGAGAGGGGAAATGCTGCTCAGCGGGGGCCGCGGCAGACACAGACCACACAGTCATCATAAGTGAAACCATCTCCATGGTCTGCAAGACGGAGAGCGAGAGGAGGATGCAATTACACAGCATCGCCGAGAAGTCCTGTGAAAGGTTTTATTATGTGAAGCCCTTGAAGATATCCCCCCCTAAGGATCGGCCCGTAGGTGGGATCCAACATTCACAGGAAGCAGAAGGATTCCAAGAAAGCCAAAGGCAACACGACAAGCGGGGAATCCCTCGGGAGGCGCCATCACTAGTGGTGGCTGTGACACGAATAATGAACCGTGGCGAGGTCCACCCCTGCCGGCCATAGCCCCCAGGACACTGTCACACTCACTAGAAGACGTCCAGAAGACACAGATACAGTGTTAGCTGTCCTGACACTGCTGTGCTCTCAGCTCTCTGCATAGAACTACTCCACAGCCGCTTGCCTCTGCTCTGAGTAAGAGCTGTAGTAGTCTTCTTGTTTGATTCTACAGCAGTCACTCAGAGCAGAGGTAAGGGACTCTAGAGAAGCTCAAAGCTAAGAGCACAGCAGTGTGAGGACTCTGTGTACCTGTGTACTTTTAACTGTTTGCCAATGGACACGCAAGGACACACAAGGCGCGTGTTGTCATCTCACCAGAGCATCTCAACTTAAGCAGTGGATAAAATAGAAGACAGGGATAGTGTTAGTTGTCCTGACACTGCTGTGCTCTCAGCTCTCTGCAAAGAACTACTCCACAGCCTCTTGCCTATGCTCTGAATAATAGCTGTAGTAATCTTCTTGTTTGATACAGCAGTCACTCAGAGCCGAGGTAAGGGACTCTAGAGAAGCTCAAAGCAAAGAGCTAAGAGCACAGCAGTGTGAGGACTCTAACTGTTTGCAGATTGGATTCTCCAGTGGTTTACACTCTATGTTCTCCTGAATTGAATGGGACAACCAGAAAACCTACTGGTGGTCGGGAGGTTTTAAATAAATTAAAAATAAAACTCTCCACTTTTATAACATCCATACCGGAAGTAGTATGACCCGAGTACCCTGTGCATGCCCACAACCCTCTCCCATAGAGGTTATCACTAGACTGTATTGTGTGTATGACGGCTGTAAAGCAAGTTGCTACGTGCTGCAAACACCAGCACCTGGGCAAGATGGCTGCCCCCATACAGAGACCAGAATGTACAAAAGTTTTCAAAATGTGTAAATTCTTATCCATTTATGCAGGACATGGAGCTGGAGCTTTGTGTTATGTAGGCGGCCAACACTACAGTCCTTATATAAAACCGCAAGCTGATGGATATATTGGACCGATACATTGTAGCACAGGATGGCAGATTATCTAGACTGGATACATCTGCAGCAGATCGGCCGTGAAGCGTATAAGTGCAGCCTGGATCACTGACAGCAAGCAGAGATCCTGAAAAGGGCTGAGAAATGTATTCAGAATGTATCAGAATATCTCTCTCTTTTTTTTTTTTTTTTTTTGTGAATTTTTTTAAGTGCAGTTATTTAGTTTTTGGCTTGGAAAACCCCTGTAGCGGTCTTGGGGGTTGCTGTACTATACGGCTGTAGCTGTGATAACAATGAGCCATTGTTAGGAGGATCCTTTGTCACGCTGAGACGTCTGGGCCGCACATGGTGACAAGTCATCCCTCCAGGGTGGATTTTACATACAATTGGTGACACCCTGTCCCCCTCGCATGGCTAAGGTCATTAGTAGTTATATGTCTGGAATACCACCTTAAAGGGCATCTAACACCAGGATGAAGGATTGTATGCAAATGAGCCTGAGGGGCTCCAGGCGGCATTGGTGTTAATGGAGCCTGGAGCCCCCCAGCCTCATTTGCATACAGTCTTTCATGCTGGTGGTAGATTTACTTTAAATCCTACGCAGGACTCTCCTGGACTCCTGAATGGCAGTTCTATCTTGGTATGGAGCAGGGGCAGTAGGGCTGGGCAGTATGACTCTATATCTCCTTCTTTCATAAACCCTCCATTTTTACATCTAAATGCTGCGCTAATTAACTTTTAATACATCTTTATAAGGATTAGAGCCGCGTTTGCCCCGACAAAGCACAAACGTGGATTTATAGAATAGCATAGTCTACCTTCTGCCACCACTAGAGGGAGCTTTCTGTATACTGTAATGTAATGTTATTGAGCTCTCTGTATATACTGTATGCAGTCAGCTCCCTCTAGTGGTGTCTGCAGGCAGCCAGCCGCTCATGTTTTTAACCTTTTGGTCCTTATTTGTAAGCTCGATTGTGTGCTGCCCTAGAGAAATGCACTTGATAAAGGCCCGAGCTTGAGAACTGCAGCATGACCACTGCACAGCTCTCTACCCCAAGTCGTGGCATCTGAACAGCTGATCCCCAGAGCCAAGAAATACCCACTGATGTACCAAAATCCGTTCTCATCCAACTTTCTTAACTGGAATCAACACTGTAATAATATAATTTAAAAAAAATATATATTTCCCTGCTGAGACAATGAGGCAGATTTCCTTACCTGGTCCAGTCGCGATCCAGCGGTGCGCTCTCTGACGCTGATTCGGGTTCTGCCAGGATTCACTAAGGTCGTGCGCCCGAAGTCCACCAGGTGTCGCTGCTGCGCTGAAGTCCGCCGGAATTCACCTTCTCCATCTTGGTGCATGTGAGTGCTATTTTTGCGACACAATTTTTTTTTTTTAAATTCCGCGGGTTTTCCGACGGTCACCCCCCCCTCCCCGAGTGTCGCGTGAAAGCCGGCGCCGATGCGCTACAATCTGTTTGCGTGCGCCAAAATCCTGGGGAAATTCACCGCAAATCGGAAAAATTCAGGAAACCCGGCGGAAAACCGTGATTCGGACCCTTAGTAAATGTGCCCCATTGATGGGCTCTAAGTGCTGAGTTTGTCTGCGGTGCCCCCGTAGGTTGATTTGAGTATTACAGAATATCCATTCTGTGTAATAAATAGTCTATTTTCGGTAGGACAAGGCAGGTCCTCCAGAAGGAGACAATTTTGGAATCTTTACCAATGCTCCACCGCCTAACAATGGCTTTACATGGGGGTCGGGTGCGCGGCCTCTCCTCCTGTACTCAGATCCTCCATCTATACCTTATCCATTATGTAATGTGGTAGCGATGGACGTGTCGTAACTAGAAGACTAAATTATAGGAGGAGTGATGTGCAGCCAAGTGCAGTGTGGCCTGTTGGGACACGGCTCCTGCCTCTCTGCAGTCATTACCGTGTCATCCAAGCTGATATGACCCAAGGATTCCCCCACATAAGTGGGACTATTACCGATGAGTAAGTGGGAGGGGGAGGCGAGTGCATGTCAATCTGCGGACACCAGAGGTACAGCACTGCCTAGTATATGGTCCCCATGAGCTGACATCTGGTAGGAGAGCCATCGGTGCCGCGCTCACAGTGTACTCCATGCCTGGCAGCTACCTCCTGTCACCTGTCTAATCCTGCACTCAGTTCACTCAACATCTCCTGTACAGCCATTGACTGGGGCTTAAGTGTACTCCATGTATGTACAATGTATAACTCCACCTGTATCCTCATATACTCTCCGTGTAGTGAGGGAGGACTGACACCTCTGCTAGAGTCTAATGTATAGATGGAGGTGTGCGGGGAGGAGGAGATTAACACACTACAGTAATGTTTAGGGAAAAATCACACAGAAATATTACAGATCAGATCATTTTCTCAAGCAGATTGCAACAGCAGAATAGTGAGTGCAGCTCTGGAGTAAAATACAGGATGTAACTCAGGATCAGTAGAGGATAAGTAATGTCATGTATGTACACAGTGACTGCACCAGCAGCAGAATAGTGAGTGCAGCTCTGGGGTATAATACAGGATGTAACTCAGGATCAGTACAGGATAAGTAATGTCATGTATGTACACAGTGACTGCACCAGCAGCAGAGTAGTGAGTGCAGCTCTGGAGTATAATACAGGATGTAACTCAGGATCAGTACAGGATAAGTAATGTCATGTATGTACACAGTGACTGCACCAGCAGCAGAATAGTGAGTGCAGCTCTGGAGTATAATACAGGATGTAACTCAGGATCAGTAGAGGATAAGTAATGTCATGTATGTACACAGTGACTGCACCAGCAGCAGAATAGTGAGTGCAGCTCTGGAGTATAATACAGGATGTAACTCGGGATCAGTACAGGATAATGAATGTCATGTATGTACACAGTGACTGCACCAGCAGCAGAATAGTGAGTGCAGCTCTGGGGTATAATAGAGGATGTAACTCAGGATCAGTACAGGATAAGTAATGTCATGTATGTACACAGTGACTGCAGCAGCAGCAGAATAGTGACTGTAGCTCTGGAGTATAATACAGGATGTAACTCAGGATCAGTACAGGATAAGTAATGTCATGTATGTACACAGTGACTGCACCAGCAGCAGAATAGTGAGTGCAGCTCTGGAGTATAATACAGTATGTAACTCAGGATCAGTACAGGATAAGTAATGTCATGTATGTACACAGTGACTGCACCAGCAGCAGAATAGTGAGTGCAGCTCTGGGGTATAATACAGGATGTAACTCAGGATCAGTACAGGATAAGTAATGTCATGTATGTACATAGTGACTGCACCAGCAGCAGAATAGTGAGTGCAGCTCTGGAGTATAATACAGGATGTAACTCAGGATCAGTACAGGATAAGTAATGTCATGTATGTACACAGTGACTGCACCAGCAGCAGAATAGTGAGTGCAGCTCTGGGGTATAATACAGGATATAACTCAGGATCAGTACAGGATAAGTAATGGCATGTATGTACACAGTGACTACACCAGCAGCAGAATAGTGAGTGCAGCTCTGGAGTATAATACAGGATGTAACTCAGGATCAGTACAGGATAAGTAATGTCATGTATGTGCACAGTGACTGCACCAGCAGCAGAATAGTGAGTGCAGCTCTGGAGTATAATACAGGATGTAACTCAGGATCAGTACAGGATAAGTAATGTCATGTATGTACACAGTGACTGCACCAGCAGCAGAATAGTGAGTGCAGCTCTGGAGTATAATACAGGATGTAACTCAGGATCAGTACAGGATAAGTAATGTCATGTATGTACACAGTGACTGCACCAGCAGCAGAATAGTGAGTGCAGCTCTGGAGTATAATACAGGATGTAACTCAGGATCAGTACAGAATAAGTAATGTAATGTATGTACACAGTGACTGCACCAGCAGCAGAATAGTGAGTGCAGCTCTGGGGTATAATACAGGATGTAACTCAGGATCAGTACAGGATAAGTAATGTCATGTATGTACACAGTGACTGCACCAGCAGCAGAATAGTGAGTGCAGCTCTGGAGTATAATACAGGATGTAACTCAGGATCAGTACAGGATAAGTAATGTCATGTATGTACACAGTGACTGCACCAGCAGCAGAATAGTGAGTGCAGCTCTGGGGTATAATACAGGATGTAACTCAGGATCAGTACAGGATAAGTAATGTCATGTATGTACACAGTGACTGCACCAGCAGCAGAATAGTGAGTGCAGCTCTGGAGTATAATACAGGATGTAACTCAGGATCAGTACAGGATAAGTAATGTCATGTATGTACACAGTGACTGCACCAGCAGCAGAATAGTGAGTGCAGGTTTGGTTGTAGGGAGGGTTATTACATGACCATAATAATTACCAAGACCCACCCCAGTGTAGACTTCGCCGTCAGCTGGAAAGTGCTGGGATAGAATAGTTTCCGTGCTGCGGAGGGTGAGGAGGGGCTGACATGTTTATTGTCCATGGACTTGTAAACTGTTATAAATATTCAGGAAGAAGCAGACGGCACGGACATGTGATGTGGGAAGAGACTCTGTTCATATGTTTAGTTATTAGTTATAACACAGAGGCAGATGCCCGGCAGTGCTGGTGCTGCCATGACTTGGATCTGAAGCCCGGGATCACTGCAGTGTTATACAGAGGTGCAGGGTGTGTGGTCCTCAGCGCTGCTTCCATCTGCACCGCATTACATGCGAGAGACATTGCAGCATTTACACTGCAGCACCAACTCTAGACCCCACAATGTGACATGTGTATTTACACGTCTCCTGACCAGAATCTAAAGCAAATGCTACTTACCATTGTCATCCCACTGTCACGGAAGAAAAGCAGGGACCAGGATAAGTAGATACATTCACAATGTTACTCTACTGATCCTGAGTTACATCCTGTATTATACTGCAGAGCTGCACTCACTATTCTGCTGCTGGTGCAGTCACTGTGTACATACATGACATTACTTATCCTGTACTGATCCTGAGTTACATCCTGTATTATACCCCAGAGCTGCACTCACTATTCTGCTGCTGGTGCAGTCACTGTGTACATACATGACATTACTTATCCTGTACTGATCCTGAGTTACATCCTGTATTATACCCCAGAGCTGCACTCACTATTCTGCTGCTGGTGCAGTCACTGTGTACATACATGTCATTACTTATCCTGTACTGATCCTGAGTTACATCCTGTATTATACCCCAGAGCTGCACTCACTATTCTGCTGCTGGTGCAGTCACTGTACATACATGACATTACTTATCCTGTACTGATCCTGAGTTACATCCTGTATTATACTGCAGAGCTGCACTCACTATTCTGCTGCTGGTGCAGTCACTGTGTACATACATGACATTACTTATCCTGTACTGATCCTGAGTTACATCCTGTATTATACCCCAGAGCTGCACTCACTATTCTGCTGTTGGTGCAGTCACGGTGTACATACATGACATTACTTATCCTGTACTGATCCTGAGTTACATCCTGTATTATACACCAGAGCAGCACTCACTATTCTGCTGGTACAGTCACTACTGTGTACATACATGACATTACTTATCCTGTACTGATCCTGAGTTACATCCTGTATTATACTCCAGAGCTGCACTCACTATTCTGCTGCTGGTGTAGTCACTGTGTACATACATGACATTACTTATCCTGTACTGATCCTGAGTTACATCCTGTATTATACACCAGAGCAGCACTCACTATTCTGCTGGTACAGTCACTACTGTGTACATACATGACATTACTTATCCTGTACTGATCCTGAGTTACATCCTGTATTATACACCAGAGCAGCACTCACTATTCTGCTGCTGGTGCAGTCACTGTGTACATACATGACATTACTTATCCTTTAGTGATCCTGAGTTACATCCTGTATTATACCTCAGAGCTGCACTCACTATTCTACTGCTGGTGCAGTCACTGTGTACATACATGGCATTACTTATCCTGTACTGATCCTGAGTTACATCCTGTATCATACTCCAGAGCTGCACTCACTATTCTGCTGCTGGTGCAGTCACTGTGTACATACATGACATTACTTATCCTGTACTGATCCTGAGTTACACCCTGTATTATACTCCAGAGCTGCACTCACTATTCTGCTGCTGGTGCAGTCACTGTGTACATACATGTCATTACTTATCCTGTACTGATCCTGAGTTACATCCTGTATTATACCCCAGAGCTGCACTCACTATTCTGCTGCTGGTGCAGTCACTGTACATACATGACATTACTTATCCTGTACTGATCCTGAGTTACATCCTGTATTATACTGCAGAGCTGTACTCACTATTCTGCTGCTGGTGCAGTCACTGTGTACATACATGACATTACTTATCCTGTACTGATCCTGAGTTGCATCCTGTATTATACTCCAGAGCTACAGTCACTATTCTGCTGTTGGTGCAGTCACGGTGTACATACATGACATTACTTATCCTGTACTGATCCTGAGTTACATCCTGTATTATACCCCAGAGCTGCACTCACTATTCTGCTGCTGGTGCAGTCACTGTACATACATGACATTACTTATCCTGTACTGATCCTGAGTTACATCCTGTATTATACTGCAGAGCTGCACTCACTATTCTGCTGCTGGTGCAGTCACTGTGTACATACATGACATTACTTATCCTGTACTGATCCTGAGTTACATCCTGTATTATACTCCAGAGCTACAGTCACTATTCTGCTGTTGGTGCAGTCACGGTGTACATACATGACATTACTTATCCTGTACTGATCCTGAGTTACATCCTGTATTATACACCAGAGCAGCACTCACTATTCTGCTGGTACAGTCACTACTGTGTACATACATGACATTACTTATCCTGTACTGATCCTGAGTTACATCCTGTATTATACTCCAGAGCTGCACTCACTATTCTGCTGCTGGTGTAGTCACTGTGTACATACATGACATTACTTATCCTGTACTGATCCTGAGTTACATCCTGTATTATACACCAGAGCAGCACTCACTATTCTGCTGGTACAGTCACTACTGTGTACATACATGACATTACTTATCCTGTACTGATCCTGAGTTACATTCTGTATTATACACCAGAGCAGCACTCACTATTCTGCTGCTGGTGCAGTCACTGTGTACATACATGACATTACTTATCCTTTAGTGATCCTGAGTTACATCCTGTATTATACCTCAGAGCTGCACTCACTATTCTACTGCTGGTGCAGTCACTGTGTACATACATGGCATTACTTATCCTGTACTGATCCTGAGTTACATCCTGTATTATACTCCAGAGCTGCACTCACTATTCTGCTGCTGGTGTAGTCACTGTGTACATACATGACATTACTTATCCTGTACTGATCCTGAGTTACATCCTGTATTATACACCAGAGCAGCACTCACTATTCTGCTGCTGGTGCAGTCACTGTGTACATACATGACATTACTTATCCTGTACTGATCCTGAGTTACACCCTGTATTATACTCCAGAGCTGCACTCACTATTCTGCTGCTGGTGCAGTCACTGTGTACATACATGTCATTACTTATCCTGTACTGATCCTGAGTTACATCCTGTATTATACCCCAGAGCTGCACTCACTATTCTGCTGCTGGTGCAGTCACTGTACATACATGACATTACTTATCCTGTACTGATCCTGAGTTACATCCTGTATTATACTGCAGAGCTGCACTCACTATTCTGCTGCTGGTGCAGTCACTGTGTACATACATGACATTACTTATCCTTTAGTGATCCTGAGTTACATCCTGTATCATACTCCAGAGCTGCACTCACTATTCTGCTGCTGGTGCAGTCACTGTGTACATACATGACATTACTTATCCTGTACTGATCCTGAGTTACACCCTGTATTATACTCCAGAGCTGCACTCACTATTCTGCTGCTGGTGCAGTCACTGTGTACATACATGACATTACTTATCCTGTACTGATCCTGAGTTACATCCTGTATTATACCCCAGAGCTGCACTCACTATTCTGCTGCTGGTGCAGTCACTGTGTACATACATGACATAACTTATCCTGTACTGATCCTGAGTTACATCCTGTATTATACCCCAGAGCTGCACTCACTATTCTGCTGCTGGTGCAGTCACTGTGTACATACATGACATTACTTATCCTGTACTGATCCTGAGTTACATCCTGTATCATACTCCAGAGCTGCACTCACTATTCTGCTGCTGGTGCAGTCACTGTGTATATACATGACATTACTTATCCTGTACTGATCCTGAGTTACATCCTGTATTATACTCCAGAGCTGCACTCATTATTCTGCTGCTGGTGCAGTCACTGTGTACATACATGACATTACTTATCCTGTACTGATCCTGAGTTACATCCTGTATTATACTCCAGAGCTGCACTCACTACTCTGCTGCTGGTGCAGTCACTGTGTACATACATGACATTACTTATCCTGTACTGATCCTGAGTTACATCCTGTATTATACTACAGAGCTGCACTCACTATTCTGCTGCTGGTGCAGTCACTGTGTATATACATGACATTACTTATCCTGTACTGATCCTGAGTTACATCCTGTATTATACTCCAGAGCTGCACTCGCTTGCATAAACCCTGCTGCTGCTGCTCAGAGAAGCTAATATTCTCTAAAATATCGGATCATACATGAAGGGAATGTCTGACAAGCTCATACAGGATACTTCACAGCGCTGGTTTATACTTTTGTAGTGATGTTTTTCCTATTTATGTTGTTTCCCTATAGAAGATTAGGGCGAGAGTCTGGATCCATGAGAACATGAGATTTCGGTAATCTCGTCTGCACTCACTGTACTACAAACAAATGTTTTCACAGAATCCGGATGCGGCGTCTGAATGATTAGAATATTAACTAGGTCAGACATCGGGATTAGAGCAGACGACCAGACGCGGTAATATCACAATCTGAGTCTAGTGAATGGATGGGAGCAGCTTTCACCTTCACATCTGTTCACAGTCTGCGTCCTCCATGATCCCGGCTGGCGGCTACTGCAGAGGTTCTCACACCGGATGAGTCCCTGCGGGGAGGGCAAGGGCCACGGGCATCTGACCATCGCAGATTTTGGCCGCTCAGTTACTTTCAGCCACTTACCGGTATATCTATGGAACTGTGTTTCCACCCTGAATATTTTATTTGCATATTCTTTACCCGGAATCCCAGCGGAACATAATATTTCATATATATATATATATAGCGCACACAGATTACGCAGCGCTGCACAGAGCTTGCCAAATCTGTCCCTGTCCCCATTGGGGCTCATTATCTTATCAACCTACCAGTATGTTTTGGAGTGTGGGAGGAAACCGGAGGACCTGGAGGAAACCCACGCAAAAACGGAGAGAACATACAAAACTCTTTTAATATGTGACCCCACAACCAAATATATCTCGCAATTACGTACAGTTTTAAGACGGGCAGCAGAAAATAAAGTTCTTTCGGCCAAGACAGCCGATGTTTCCCAAGAAGCCCTCATGGTACTTTCTTCTGAAGATTCATAAGTCACCGATGCCGCCACCCCAGCCACCCTATAGTCACAGGGATTGGCTCGGAGTCTTTATCACAATTTCTAGATTGGTTTATGAGACCCATCCTGGTGGATATTCCATCATATTAAAAGGACACGAGTCTTTGTTACGGGCCGTTGAGGGCATCGCATGGCGTGAGGACCTCAAGCTCGTATCAATAGATGTTGAGAGTCTCTACACGAGGATTCCACACCAGGAGCGGGTTGACGCCTTATGCCTACTCTTACGTAAGGCAGGCAGAAGTGAGACGCTGATCGAATTTGTTCGTGAAGCCCTAATTATAATCTTGAGCCATAATTCTTTTTTGTTCACCAATCCATGGTTTAATCAGGGCACGGCCATGGGCACACCGGTCGCATGTACCTTTGCTAATATATTTTTGGCAGTATTTGAGAGTAGGTTTATCCTTAATACCTCCAACCCATTTATTAAATATATACGGACATGGCCTGGTCCGGACCTGAACAAGAATTTCATGAGTTTCTTAATTTTTTGAACGAGGGTAACAAGATGAACATGGGCTTCACAAGCATCCTCGGAAATAAACACCTAGAGTTTTTGGACGTCCAAGTGGACGTTGTCCTGGACCATGTACAAGTGAGTGGGTCCGGAGCATGTGAAGAAAGCCGTACCATGCGGCCAGTTTGTCCGTTTGAGACGTATAGACGATACTGACGAGTCTTTTCAGAGATAAGCGATAGAGTTAAGGGACAGACTCGGAGTCAGAGGGTACCCTGATGAAATCATCGAGACGGCGTATGAGAAGGCATCACGGTCGGATAGAAAGCAACTATTATATAGGGGTCGAAAATTGAAAGAGATTCACATTCACTTTTTGATTTTGGACCAAATGAAAAGAATATCCGCAAAGCTATTCAGAGGAATTGGAGTATAATAGAAAAGGTAACGACAAATAGACCAATAGTAGCCTTTATACAAAATCCCACTATGGAGAGAGTACGGCCACATGGTTCGATGGAGAGACTCCGAAGGGTAATTTTCAATGTCACCACTGCAATTTTTGTAGATTCCATCTGAGAGTAAAAACTCTTCAAATAGGGGGTATTACAGCGATAGTGAATCAATTCATCAGTTGCAAAACTGACTAGGTAGTTTACGTGATTTTCTGCCCTTGTAGACGGTTCTACATAGGTAAAACAATCAGACCTCTGCACATTAGATTTAGGGAACATCACCGTTCTGTGGTAATGGGAAAAGGTTCCCCAAGACTAATACAGCACATACGCACGGCACGCGCAGGTGATCCCGATACACAATCCTTTGCAGGTATCGAACGAGTTACAGTAAATACGATTGGGGGAGATAGGCAAAGAGAGCGGCTTCGGTGTGAGACGAGGTGGATCCTCAAAACAGGAGCACCAGTAGGACTCGATGACAAGAATGACATGGCGGTATTCTTATGATGTGATTAAATGTCAGTTATAATGTGCGATCTAGATAAATCAGTGTCTTGTATTCATCCTATGTGCTACATTGTGATTGCGGCGTTGTTTTTAATAATGGCACTGTGATGTTACTATGTATACTTGTGTATTTTTGGTGATCGCGTTATTCCGTCCAGCTGACTGGATCACGTGACACTACCTAGACACACCCCTTTTCATCACATGACACTTCACTCCGGGTGACGGTGGGATGGTAGATATATGCCCACACCCACTAACGTCCCCCATACGGCTAGATGAAGCGCAGGAGTACCACCCGTGAACAATCACACGCACCCGGACTGCATGACACTGCCTTGACAGTCCGTTGCCTTCCATTGCTAGTCTGGTAGTGCCGATGTTTTTCTGGATGGTGTGAACACCGCCTCTAGACTTTTTTTTTTGCATGATCTTTTCAGATGTTGAACCTGTGACTTGAACCTGCAGGGCTTTAGTGCTAACCAATGAGCCACCATGCTGCATGCTCATGCTTTAAAGACTTTGTCTGCCAGAAAAGGCCTCCGTAAGGAGAATGAATTCCTTCCTGACCTGTGTTTGTGGCCTCTCACCAGGGCTTCAATTTAAATTTGACAGAACAAACTAAACTGTATCGTTGGTCTTAATATATTTTGGCCATATAGAATCTATAATGATCTCTTATGGCAGCCACATCTCCTGATGATAGGGTTGTGTTTACACATCCCCATGACTTCGGAAGAACCGTTTTGCATATTCTTTACCCAGAATCCCAACAGACAATGACGCCAGACGTTTCAGCACAGTAAGTCTGAAAGAAGCGACTGCACTCGAAGTTTTTATTTGTCTGGCGCGCTCATGTGACCGCCCTAACGAGCTCCTCGTCCTGGCCCCACAGGTCATTCCCACATACTGCAGCCAGCTCGATCCTGGCCCGGGACTATTCCTAGGACCGTGTGATCTCCCACCATAATAAATCCTTGGGCCGCCCAGTGTTTGCCTTATCATCGGCGTGACTGGAACACTCCATCCTATCCAGCGCCTTCTCCCATCTTCTTACATGTTTTTCCAAGTCAATTTTTTTAAATTTGGAATCAGATGAGATAAAATCCAGCGGAAAAACCTGGCAGAGACGGACATCTGCAATCCTCTCCTTATAGAAGCGGCAGACATCACCGAGCACTGGGTTCAGATCCAGAAAAAAATAAATCTAAATATTTCCATGACTATAATAGGATAGAGAGGGCCTCACGTGTTACAGGATTAGACCTCATACACACGGCCAGTGGTGCGCTCACACCCATGACCATAGAGAAATATTGTCCAAAGTGCAGGCTAGGCACGCTCTATAGGATCATACATCAGTATAGGAGTAACTGTGGGCAGTGGGATCATACATCAGTATAGGGGTAACTGGGGGCAGTAGGATCATACATCAGTATAGGAGTAACTGGGGGTAGTAGGATCATACATCATTATAGGAGTAACTGGGGGCAGTGGGATCATACATCAGTATAGGAGTAACTGGGGGCAGTAGGATCATACATCAGTATAGGAGTAACTGGGGGCAGTGGGATCATACATCAGTATAGAAGTAACTGGGGGCAGTGGGATCATACATCAGTATAGGAGTAACTGGGGGCGGTAGGATCATACATCAGTATAGGAGTAACTGGGGCAGTAGGATCATACATCAGTATAGGAGTAACTGGGGGCTGTAGGATCATACATCAGTATAGGAGTAACTGGGGGCAGTAGGATCATACATCAGTATAGGAGTAACTGGGGGCGGTAGGATCATACATCAGTATAGGAGTAACTGGGGGCAGTGGGATCATACATCAGTATAGGAGTAGCTGGGGATAGTAGGATCATACATCAGTATAGGAGTAACTGGGGGCAGTAGGATCATACATCAGTATAGGAGTAACTGGGGCAGTAGGATCATACATCAGTATAGGAGTAACTGGGGGCAGTAGGATCATACATCAGTATAGGAGTAACTGGGGGTAGTAGGATCATACATCAGTATAGAAGTAACTGAGGATAGTAGGATCACACATCAGTATAGGAGTAACTGGGGGCAGTAGGATCATACATCAGTATAGGAGTAACTGGGGGTAGTGGGATCATACATCAGTATAGGAGTAACTGGGGGCGGTAGGATCATACATCAGTATAGGAGTAACTGGGGATAGTAGGATCACACATCAGTATAGGAGTAACTGGGGGCAGTAGGATCTTACATCAGTATAGGAGTAACTGGGGGCAGTAGGATCATACATCAGTATAGGAGTAACTGGGGATAGTAGGATCACACATCAGTATAGGAGTAACTGGGGGCAGTAGGATCTTACATCAGTATAGGAGTAACTGGGGGCAGTAGGATCATACATCAGTATAGGAGTAGCTGGGGATAGTAGGATCATACATCAGTATAGGAGTAACTGGGGGCAGTAGGATCATACATCAGTATAGGAGTAACTGGGGGCAGTAGGATCATACATCAGTATAGGAGTAACTGGGGGCGGTAGGATCATACATCAGTATAGAAGTAACTAGGGGCATAGGAACATACATCAGTATAGGAGTAACTGGGGGCAGTAGGATCATTCATCAGTATAGGAGTAACTGGGGGCAGTAGGATCATACATCAGTATAGGAGTAACTGGGGGCAGTAGGATCATACATCAGTATAGGAGTAACTGGGGCAGTAGGATCATACATCAGTATAGGAGTAACTGGGGGCAGTAGGATCATACATCAGTATAGGAGTAACTGGGGGTAGTAGGATCATACATCATTATAGGAGTAACTGGGGGCAGTGGGATCATACATCAGTATAGGAGTAACTGGGGGCAGTAGGATCATACATCAGTATAGGAGTAACTGGGGGCAGTGGGATCATACATCAGTATAGGAGTAACTGGGGGCGGTGGGATCATTCATCAGTATAGGAGTAACTGGGGGCAGTAGGATCATACATCAGTATAGGAGTAACTGGGGGGCAGTGGGATCATACATCAGTATAGGAGTAACTGGGGGCAGTGGGATCATACATCAGTATAGGAGTAACTGGGGGCAGTAGGATCATACATCAGTATAGGAGTAACTGGGGGCAGTAGGATCATACATCAGTATAGGAGTAACTGGGGGCAGTAGGATCATACATCAGTATAGGAGTAACTGGGGGCAGTGGGATCATACATCAGTATAGGAGTAACTGGGGGCAGTAGGATCATACATCAGTATAGGAGTAACTGGGGGCAGTGGGATCATACATCAGTATAGGAGTAACTGGGGGCAGTAGGATCATACATCAGTATAGGAGTAACTGGGGGCAGTAGGATCATACATCAGTATAGGAGTAACTGGGGGCTGTAGGATCATACATCAGTATAGGAGTAACTGGGGGCAGTAGGATCATACATCAGTATAGGAGTAACTGGGGGCGGTAGGATCATACATCAGTATAGGAGTAACTGGGGGCGGTAGGATCATACATCAGTATAGGAGTAACTGGGGGCGGTAGGATCATACATCAGTATAGGAGTAACTGGGGGCAGTGGGATCATACATCAGTATAGGAGTAGCTGGGGATAGTAGGATCATACATCAGTATAGGAGTAACTGGGGGCAGTAGGATCATACATCAGTATAGGAGTAACTGGGGCAGTAGGATCATACATCAGTATAGGAGTAACTGGGGGCAGTAGGATCATACATCAGTATAGGAGTAACTGGGGGTAGTAGGATCATACATCAGTATAGAAGTAACTGAGGATAGTAGGATCACACATCAGTATAGGAGTAACTGGGGGCAGTAGGATCATACATCAGTATAGGAGTAACTGGGGGTAGTGGGATCATACATCAGTATAGGAGTAACTGGGGGCGGTAGGATCATACATCAGTATAGGAGTAACTGGGGATAGTAGGATCACACATCAGTATAGGAGTAACTGGGGGCAGTAGGATCTTACATCAGTATAGGAGTAACTGGGGGCAGTAGGATCATACATCAGTATAGGAGTAACTGGGGATAGTAGGATCACACATCAGTATAGGAGTAACTGGGGGCAGTAGGATCTTACATCAGTATAGGAGTAACTGGGGGCAGTAGGATCATACATCAGTATAGGAGTAGCTGGGGATAGTAGGATCATACATCAGTATAGGAGTAACTGGGGGCAGTAGGATCATACATCAGTATAGGAGTAACTGGGGGCAGTAGGATCATACATCAGTATAGGAGTAACTGGGGGCGGTAGGATCATACATCAGTATAGAAGTAACTAGGGGCATAGGAACATACATCAGTATAGGAGTAACTGGGGGTAGTAGGATCATACATCAGTATAGGAGTAACTGGGGGCAGTGGGATCATACATCAGTATAGGAGTAACTGGGGGCGGTAGGATCATACATCAGTATAGAAGTAACTAGGGGCATAGGAACATACATCAGTATAGGAGTAACTGGGGGCAGTAGGATCATTCATTAGTATAGGAGTAACTGGGGGCAGTAGGATCATACATCAGTATAGGAGTAACTGGGGGCAGTAGGATCATACATCAGTATAGAAGTAACTGGGGCAGTAGGATCATACATCAGTATAGGAGTAACTGGGGGCAGTAGGATCATACATCAGTATAGGAGTAACTGGGGGTAGTAGGATCATACATCAGTATAGAAGTAACTGAGGATAGTAGGATCACACATCAGTATAGGAGTAACTGGGGGCAGTAGGATCATACATCAGTATAGGAGTAACTGGGGGTAGTGGGATCATACATCAGTATAGGAGTAACTGGGGGCGGTAGGATCATACATCAGTATAGGAGTAACTGGGGATAGTAGGATCACACATCAGTATAGGAGTAACTGGGGGCATAGGAACATACATCAGTATAGGAGTAACTGGGGGCAGTGGGATCATACATCAGTATAGGAGTAACTGGGGCAGTGGGATCATACATCAGTATAGGAGTAACTGGGGGCAGTAGGATCATACATCAGTATAGGAGTAACTGGGGATAGTAGGATCACACATCAGTATAGGAGTAACTGGGGGCATAGGAACATACATCAGTATAGGAGTAACTGGGGGCAGTGGGATCATACATCAGTATAGGAGTAACTGGGGCAGTGGGATCATACATCAGTATAGGAGTAACTGGGGGCAGTAGGATCATACATCAGTATAGGAGTAACTGGGGCAGTGGGATCATACATCAGTATAGGAGTAACTGGGGGCAGTAGGATCATACATCAGTATAGGAGTAACTGGGGGTAGTGGGATCATACATCAGTATAGGAGTAACTGGGGGCAGTGGGATCATACATCAGTATAGGAGTAACTGGGGGCAGTGGGATCATACATCAGTATAGAAGTAACTGGGGGTAGTAGGATCATACATCAGTATAGAAGTAACCGGGGATAGTAGGATCACACATCAGTATAGGAGTAACTGGGGGCAGTGGGATCATACATCAGTATAGGAGTAACTGGGGGCAGTGGGATCATACATCAGTATAGGAGTAACTGGGGGCAGTGGGATCATACATCAGTATAGGAGTAACTGGGGGCAGTGGGATCATACATCAGTATAGGAGTAACTGGGGGCAGTAGGATCATACATCAGTATAGGAGTAACTGGGGGCAGTAGGATCATACATCAGTATAGGAGTTTCTGGGGGCAGTAGGATCATACATCAGTATAGGAGTAACTGGGGGCGGTAGGATCATACATCAGTATAGGAGTAACTGGGGATAGTAGGATCACACATCAGTATAGGAGTAACTGGGGGCGGTAGGATCATACATCAGTATAGGAGTAACTGGGGGCGGTAGGATCATACATCAGTATAGGAGTAACTGGGGGCGGTAGGATCATACATCAGTATAGGAGTAACTGGGGGCGGTAGGATCATACATCAGTATAGGAGTAACTGGGGGCAGTGGGATCATACATCAGTATAGGAGTAACTGGGGGCAGTAGGATCATACATCAGTATAGGAGTAACTGGGGGCAGTGGGATCATACATCAGTATAGGAGTAACTGGGGGCAGTAGGATCATACATCAGTATAGGAGTAACTGGGGGCAGTGGGATCATACATCAGTATAGGAGTAACTGGGGGCAGTGGGATCATACATCAGTATAGGAGTAACTGGGGGCAGTGGGATCATACATCAGTATAGGAGTAACTGGGGGTAGTAGGATCATACATCAGTATAGGAGTAACTGGGGGCAGTGGGATCATACATCAGTATAGGAGTAACTGGGGGCAGTGGGATCATACATCAGTATAGGAGTAACTGGGGGCAGTGGGATCATACATCAGTATAGGAGTAACTGGGGCAGTAGGATCATACATCAGTATAGGAGTAACTGGGGGCAGTGGGATCATTCATCAGTATAGGAGTAACTGGGGGCAGTAGGATCATACATCAGTATAGGAGTAACTCGGGGCAGAAGGATCATACATCAGTATAGGAGTAACTGGGGATAGTAGGATCATACATCAGTATAGGAGTTTCTGGGGGCGGTAGGATCATACATCAGTATAGGAGTAACTCGGGGCAGAAGGATCATACATCAGTATAGGAGTAACTCGGGGCAGAAGGATCATACATCAGTATAGGAGTAACTGGGGGTAGTAGGATCATACATCATTATAGGAGTAACTGGGGGCAGTGGGATCATACATCAGTATAGGAGTAACTGGGGGCAGTAGGATCATACATCAGTATAGGAGTAACTGGGGGCAGTGGGATCATACATCAGTATAGGAGTAACTGGGGATAGTAGGATCATACATCAGTATAGGAGTAACTGGGGGCAGTAGGATCATACATCAGTATAGGAGTAACTGGGGGGCAGTGGGATCATACATCAGTATAGGAGTAACTGGGGGGCAGTGGGATCATACATCAGTATAGGAGTAACTGGGGGCAGTAGGATCATTCATCAGTATAGGAGTAACTGGGGGCAGTAGGATCATACATCAGTATAGGAGTAACTGGGGGGCAGTGGGATCATACATCAGTATAGGAGTAACTGGGGGGCAGTGGGATCATACATCAGTATAGGAGTAACTGGGGGGCAGTGGGATCATACATCAGTATAGGAGTAACTGGGGGCAGTGGGATCATACATCAGTATAGGAGTAACTGGGGGGCAGTAGGATCATACATCAGTATAGGAGTAACTGGGGGGCAGTGGGATCATACATCAGTATAGGAGTAACTGGGGACAGTGGGATCATACATCAGTATAGGAGTAACTGGGGGGCAGTAGGATCATACATCAGTATAGGAGTAACTGGGGATAGTAGGATCACACATCAGTATAGGAGTAACTGGGGGCAGTAGGATCATACATCAGTATAGGAGTAACTGGGGGCAGTAGGATCATACATCAGTATAGGAGTAACTGGGGGCGGTAGGATCATACATCAGTATAGGAGTAACTGGGGGCAGTGGGATCATACATCAGTATAGGAGTAACTGGGGGCAGTAGGATCATACATCAGTATAGGAGTAACTGGGGGCAGTAGGATCATACATCAGTATAGGAGTAACTGGGGGCAGTAGGATCATACATCAGTATAGGAGTAACTGGGGGCGGTAGGATCATACATCAGTATAGAAGTAACTGGGGGCAGTAGGAACATACATCAGTATAGGAGTAACTGGGGATAGTAGGATCATACATCAGTATAGGAGTAACTGGGGGCAGTAGTATCATACATCAGTATAGGAGTAACTGGGGGCTGTAGGTTATATTTGGGTCACATGCAGGTTGCCGGCTGTACTGGGCCCGGACCCGGATTATCAGCAGCGCAGCGCTCCATCATTCCTACATGTTTATATCTCCCAGAGAAGAAATGTATCTAAACAATTTCCTAGAAATATAACATTAGCCGTCACGTGAGCGCAGCGCAGCGGCCTGCAGAAACTTCTCCCCGTCTCTGTTATGACATAGACTTCATAGCACGATACCGTAATAAATGGCCAGAGATGAGGCGAGATGCAAACACGAAAGAGAAGCCGTCATAAAATACAGAATTACTTATTTAATGTGCAACTTCAGGAGGGCAACCGAGCAACAAGTCAGCTCCAGAGACTAGCACTATAGTCTGAGACTGCTTAAAGGAGGGATGCTTAGGATAGGTCATGTTTTAGGATAAGTAATATCATGTAAATAGTGACTGCAGCAGAATAGTGAGTGCAGCTTTGGGGTACAATACAGGATTTAACTCAGGATCAGTACAGGATAAGTAATGTCATGTATGTACACAGTGACTGCACCAGCAGCAGAATAGTGAGTGCAGCTCTGGAGTATAATACAGGATGTAACTCAGGATCAGTACAGGATAAGTAATGTCATGTATGTACACAGTGACTGCACCAGCAGAATAGTGAGTGCAGCTCTGGGGTATAATACAGGAGGTAACTCAGGATCAGTACAGGATAAGTAATGTCATGTATGTACACAGTGACTGCACCAGCAGAATAGTGAGTGCAGCTCTGGAGTATAATACAGGATGTAACTCAGGATCAGTACAGGATAAGTAATGTCATGTATGTACACAGTGACTGCACCAGCAGCAGAATAGTGAGTGCAGCTCTGGAGTATAATACAGGATGTAACTCAGGATCAGTACAGGATAAGTAATGTCATGTATGTACACAGTGACTGCACCAGCAGCAGAATAGTGAGTGCAGCTCTGGGGTATAATACAGGATGTAACTCAGGATCAGTACAGGATAAGTAATGTCATGTATGTACACAGTGACTGCACCAGCAGCAGAATAGTGAGTGCAGCTCTGGGGTATAATACAGGATGTAACTCAGGATCAGTACAGGATAAGTAATGTCATGTATGTACACAGTGTCTGCACCAGCAGCAGAATAGTGAGTGCAGCTCTGGGGTATAATACAGGATGTAACTCAGGATCAGTACAGGATAAGCAATGTCATGTATATACACAGTGACTGCACCAGCAGCAGAATAGTGAGTGCAGCTCTGGAGTATAATACAGGCTTTTATGTAACATAAGTAATGGATTTACATTTTTAGATTTTGGTTTTTCTCTGGGGAGTTATTCGGGGGAATATGTGGTGACTCTTGTTCTTGTCCTGGTTCTTTCTGTCGTCTTGATGAACATTTTTGAAGCTTCTTGGAAAATCTTTATGATTTCTAGACCTGGGCCTGCGTTCTGTTATCCCTCACTATTCTCAGTCTGTATATACACGTGCCAGTAATTTCCACACACACTATATACAGATGAGGTTTCTGTGTATGAGGTCCCCTGGAAAAGCCTACAAATCACAGAGTGCGGCACAAGCAGTGGGAATGTGAGTGCAGCTAGAAGGCACTATAACCCATCCTGGTACTCTAATAATTCCTGCGAGTCCAAGGCTTCTTGTAGGAGAAGGCTCTAATGTCCTCTGGTCCTTTCTTTGGAAAGTTGTGGGTGGAGCCTAACTAAAAAGGCGTGGCTTTGTCTTAACTGTTTTAGCAGTTAAAGGGATTGTCCACTTTCGAATTTGGTATTGTTTGGCTTCCGAAAAGATGCACAATTTTCTAATATACTTCCTGTATCAATACTACACGGTTCTCTAGATCTCTGCTTGCTGTCCTTGAATAGAAAGCTTCTATGTTTACTTCCAGTGATTCTTTATCGCGCTTTAGTTTAAGAATGAATCCTGGAATTGTCTGACTCCCTCTTGTCTGACTCTTTGACCCCTGTTCTGTAGAGATCACTTTGCATGGGTCTCCTTATTAATATCACCGGGGGAGGATTAGAATGAGATGTAAAAGTTGCGTCTAGATATAGGTCCGCAGAGCTTGACCCCAACGCTGTCCCCTAGTAGTCAAGGGCATAGGGCTGCCGTAAAGCGTGTCTCTTAACGCTGTTCAGCAGCAACTTGGGCAAAATGGCCGTCCCCGTAATCGGGTGCAGACAATATACAGAGCGGTGGTCAGGGTCTTGCTGTATTTACTACTCATGAATCTGAATGTAGGTGAGAGATGATCTGCGAGGTAAAGCTTCTTCAGGTTATTACCTGTATTATCCGCTCCGCGCTGCACAGGTTACACACGACCTCTCTGCAGATTTCTTCCACCCTGTTCAGTGACCTGATGCCACCCTGCAACCTGCGCCTCCGCTTATCCTCTACAACATTGAGTGCGAAAAATATGTGGGTTTTGGTTGTAGTTTGGGCAAAGTGCCAATACGGCAATTTAAGCAGTATAACTCCTTGCTCTTTCACAGATTTAAATTGTATAGGCCCCTGAGGACACCAATACAGTAGAAAGAAGGAGAATAAGGTTGGATCATCATTGTAGCTTCCTTCTAGGGTCCTGGGCTGCCTGGGACTGCAAGAGGCCTTGAGTCCTGTCTGGTGAACCCTGCCCTGGGGTGATGGCATGGGTGCCCATATAGAGGGCTCTGAGTGCCACCCGTGCCATAGGTTCACCACCACTGCTCTACAATTATATCCCAGTCTTCTAGTTCTACGGCTGATGGTGACGGGGCTTTAATGAGGTTGTCTGCAATCCCCTACGCATGGGATTAGAAGCCGTAAGGGCTGCCACTCATTCCAAGAACCGGACCCCCAGACATTAGGAGAATGAGGGTTGTGTTCCCACTAGTGAGTGCAACCGCAGGTCCTGCTGCTCCGTTCAGTACTATGGGAGTGTAGGAAATTGCAGAGCACAGCGCTCGGGTATATGAATGGGAATGGACCAGTGGAGAGACTGGCAAAGAGGAGACAGATGCATGAGCCGGGCAGTAGAGTTATAGAGGGATCGGAGGGGTTAGCTGGGAGACCACAGAGAAGGATGTTGCAGTAGTCCAGGCGGGAGATGATGAGGGCAGGGATTAGTAATTCTGTAGACTCTGGAATGAGGAAGGGTTGGATGTCGGAGATGTTCTTGAGATGGAGGCGGTGGGTTGTAGTAAGGGCCTGGATGTGAGGCTTAAAGGATAAGGCAGAGTCAAGGATGACTCCAAGTAAGCAGACTATAAGAAGGGAGGAGATACCGGGACAAGAAATATAGATCTGTGTACCATCTGCATGGCAGTGCCCTTCAGAGCCTTTCTGCTCATTAGCATAGTTTTAAAAGTTGATTTTAAACTGCTTGGCTACATACAGTAATACTACACATCCATCTCCGTTTGCTCGGCCCCATAGTATCCTCTATGGCTGGTACAGTGGCAGCCAACCCTTGCCCCAGGAGACGATCAACAGGTTTCCATTCACTGACAGCAGAGATCTTATAAAGACAGATAAACTGATAAAGTGCATTCCGTATAGCCCTATAATAACCCCCCTATAATCCTTGATAATGAGGTTTTGCAGACATGAGATGTGGACCCGACAGTCCTGCGTCTTCCCATCCAGCACATTGTGACGTTCCCGGCGGAGCAGACTCCTGTTTATCTAATATTATTACGGAAGCGTCCAGACCGCAGCGCAGCGTCTGCCTGGGAACAGCGAGCGGGACAGAAGTGTAAGGGACATTAAAGGGGAAGGTCTCTCCGGGACCGCTCTCCGTCCGGCTACACGGGGCTTAATCAAATCTCTCGGCCGCTGCTAAATATTTTGTCTTGGCGGCTCGGAGGATTTCGTTTCAGGAATTTTCCACACAAGGTTTCTCAAGTCTTTGGTTTTATGAGGAAATCCTGTTTACGGTCCGGCGCTCGTACAATCTCTTTTATTTGGGGTAGATTAACCCCCGGATTATCAGCGTTTATTTTCTCAGTTTTCCACAATTCCCCGTTGTCTGTGACCCAGTCCAGAGACTATGGGAATTGTGTTTGGGAGGGAATGCTGGGGGTGGTAGTTCATCATAAAACTGGAGGCCAGGTGATCAGTGTATACTCCTTACTTGAAGGGGCTGTCTATGCAAGTAATTGATGATTGAATTGTTTGTGTGATGAAAAGTTATACATTTTTTCCATTCAATTTTACTTCTACTTTACTAGTCCTCTACATTACTACATACACTCACCGGCCACTTTATTAGGTACACCATGCTAGTAACGGGTTGGACCCCCTTTTGCCTTCAGAACTGCCTCAATTCTTCGTGGCATAGATACAACAAGGTGCTGGAAGCTCCTCAGAGATTTTGCTCCATATTGACATGATGGCATCACACAGTTGCCGCAGATTTGTCGGCTGCACATCCATGATGCGAATCTCCCGTTCCACCACATCCCAAAGATGCTCTATTGGATTGAGATCTGGTGACTGTGGAGCCATTTGTGTCCAGTGACCTCATTGTCATGTTCAAGAAACCAGTCTGAGATGATTCCAGCTTTATGACCTGGCGCATTATCCTGCTGAAAGTAGCCATCAGATGTTACAGGGTACATTGTGGTCATAAAGGGATGGACATGGTCAGCAACAATACTCAGGTAGGCTGTGGCGTTGTACCAAGGGGCCCAAAGACACCATGACACCACCACCACCAGCCTGACCCGCTGATACAAGGCAGGATGGATCCATGACACCACCACCACCAGCCTGAGCCGCTGATACAAGGCAGGATGGATCCATGCTTTCATGTTGTTGACGCCAAATTCTGACCCTACCATCCGAATGTCGCAGCAGAAATCGAGACTCATCAGACCAGGCAACGTTTTTCCAATCTTCTACTGTCCAATTTCGATGAGCTTGTGCAAATTGCAGCCTCAGTTTCCTGTTCTTAGCTGAAAGGAGTGGCACCCGGTGTGGTCTTCTGCTGCTGTAGCCCATCTGCCTCAAAGTTGGACGTACTGTGCGTTCAGAGATGCTCTTCTGCCTACCTTGGTTGTAACGGGTGGTGATTTGAGCCACTGTTGCCTTTCTATCAGCTCGAACCAGTCTGCCCATTCTCCTCTGACCTCTGGCATCAACAAGGCATTTCCGCCCACAGAACTGCCGCTCACTGGATGTTTTTTCTTTTTCGGACCATTCTCTGTAAACCCTAGAGATGGTTGTGCGTGAAAATCCCAGTAGATCAGCAGTTTCTGAAATACTCAGACCAGCCCTTCTGGCACCAACAACCATGCCACGTTCACAGGCCTCAAATCACCTTTCTTCCCCATACTGATGCTCGGGAGAACTGCAGGAGATTGTCTTGACCATGTCTACATGCCTAAATGCACTGAGTTGCCGCCATGTGATTGGCTGATTAGAAATTAAGTGTTAACGAGCAGTTGGACAGGTGTACCTAATAAAGTGGCCGGTGAGTGTACTTACCTTACCAGAAGTCTATACCACAACACATCTACCTTACTGGACTACACTACTTTATATCTACTTACTATGCTCTGTGTCTGTCTGGGATCTCGTATTCGCGGTGGCTCCCATGAAGCCGTATCACTATATCTCGGTTTTATCTCTTTATTAACATTACTCTCTTTTTTTCCCCTCTTTTAGTTTGTTTTCGTTGCTGTCTAAAAAACACAACAAAGTCCTGGAGCAAGCCACACAGTCTCTGCGAGGGTCCCTTGGCTCGGATGACTCTCCATTTCCTGACTACGTGAGTATCTTGCGTGTGACTGTGTGAGGCTGCTTCTCGTTGAGTCTCTTGGTTGCCACTGTCTGTCGAGCCCGAGACCAAGAGTCAACCTCGAGACTCTCAGGATGACTTCACGTCTCACATGTGGTTTACTGTACACACAGATGTGACAGAACCGCCACTCACTGGAGACTGTCACCAAGAGACAGACACTAGAGATCTCACTATGTACAGAGGGTAAAAGTCTTTATACAAGACTGAGGAATGTCTGTGTGTCCCTAATATGCACATTGTGTACATAAACAGGCAATTACAGGCACACAGTGATCTGCTCTTTGCAGCATGCCATAAATCAATGCCTTACAGAGAGTGATAAAACTACTATACTTTTTACAAGACTATAACTGCTATAATACTGCCCCCTATGTACAAGAATATAACTACTATAATACTGCCCACTAAGTACAGGAATATAACTACTATAATACTGCCCCCTATGTACAAGAATATAACTACTATAATACTGTCCCCCTATGTACAAGAATATAACTACTATAATACTGCCCCCTATGTACAGGAATATAACTACTATAATACTGCCCACCTATGTACAAGAATATAACTACTATAATACTGCCCCCTATGTACAGGAATATAACTACTATAATACTGCCCCCTATGTACAAGAATATAACTACTATAATACTGCCCCCTATGTACCAGGATATAACTACTATAATACTGCCCCCTATGTACAGGAATATAACTACTATAATACTGTCCCCTATGTACAGGAATATAACTACTATAATACTGCCCCCTATGTACAGGAATATAACTACTATAATACTGCCCCCTATGTACAAGAATATAACTACTATAATACTGCCCCCTATGTACAAGAATATAACTACTATAATACTGCCCCCTATGTACAGGAATATAACTACTATAATACTGCCCCCTATGTACAAGAATATAACTACTATAATACTGCCCCCTATGTACAGGAATATAACTACTATAATACTGCCCCCTATGTACAAGAATATAACTACTATAATACTGCTCCCTATGTACAAGAATATAACTACTATAATACTGCCCCCTATGTACAGGAATATAACTACTATAATACTGCCCCCTATGTACAAGAATATAACTACTATAATACTGCCCCCTATGTACAAGAATATAACTACTATAATACTGTCCCCTATGTACAAGAATATAACTACTATAATACTGCCCCCTATGTACAGGAATATAACTACTATAATACTGCCCCCTATGTACAAGAATATAACTACTATAATACTGCCCCCTATGTACAAGAATATAACTACTATAATACTGCCCCCTATGTACAAGAATATAACTACTATAATACTGCCCCTATGTACAGGAATATAACTACTATAATACTGCCCCCTATGTACAAGAATATAACTACTGTAATACTGCCCCCTATGTACAAGAATATAACTACTATAATACTGCCCCTTATGTATAAGAATATAACTACTATAATACTGCCCCTATGTACAGGAATATAACTACTATAATACTGCCCCCTATGTACAGGAATATAACTACTATAATACTGTCCCCTATGTACAGGAATATAACTACTATAATACTGTCCCCTATGTACAGGAATATAACTACTATAATACTGCCCCCTATGTACAGGAATATAACTACTATAATACTGCCCCCTATGTACAAGAATATAACTACTATAATACTGCCCCTATGTACAGGAATATAACTACTATAATACTGCCCCCTATGTACAAGAATATAACTACTATAATACTGCCCCCTATGTACAAGAATATAACTACTATAATACTGCCCCCTATGTACAGGAATATAACTACTATAATACTGCCCCCTATGTACAAGAATATAACTACTATAATACTGCCCCCTATGTACAGGAATATAACTACTATAATACTGCCCCCTATGTACAAGAATATAACTACTATAATACTGCTCCCTATGTACAAGAATATAACTACTATAATACTGCCCCCTATGTACAGGAATATAACTACTATAATACTGCCCCCTATGTACAAGAATATAACTACTATAATACTGCCCCCTATGTACAAGAATATAACTACTATAATACTGTCCCCTATGTACAAGAATATAACTACTATAATACTGCCCCCTATGTACAGGAATATAACTACTATAATACTGCCCCCTATGTACAAGAATATAACTACTATAATACTGCCCCCTATGTACAAGAATATAACTACTATAATACTGCCCCCTATGTACAAGAATATAACTACTATAATACTGCCCCTATGTACAGGAATATAACTACTATAATACTGCCCCCTATGTACAAGAATATAACTACTGTAATACTGCCCCCTATGTACAAGAATATAACTACTATAATACTGCCCCTTATGTATAAGAATATAACTACTATAATACTGCCCCTATGTACAGGAATATAACTACTATAATACTGCCCCCTATGTACAGGAATATAACTACTATAATACTGTCCCCTATGTACAGGAATATAACTACTATAATACTGTCCCCTATGTACAGGAATATAACTACTATAATACTGCCCCCTATGTACAGGAATATAACTACTATAATACTGCCCCCTATGTACAAGAATATAACTACTATAATACTGCCCCTATGTACAGGAATATAACTACTATAATACTGCCCCCTATGTACAAGAATATAACTACTATAATACTGCCCCCTATGTACAGGAATATAACTACTATAATACTGCCCCCTATGTACAGGAATATAACTACTATAATACTGCCACCTAAGTACAGGAATATAACTACTATAATACTGCCCCCTATGTACAAGAATATAACTACTATAATACTGCCCCCTATGTACAAGAATATAACTACTATAATACTGCCCCCTATGTATAAGAATATAACTACTATAATACTGCCCCCTATGTACAGGAATATAACTACTATAATACTGCCCCCTATGTACAGGAATATAACTACTATAATACTGCCCCCTATGTACAAGAATATAACTACTATAATACTGCCCCCTATGTACAAGAATATAACTACTATAATACTGCCCCCTATGTACAAGAATATAACTACTATAATACTGCCACCTAAGTACAGGAATATAACTACTATAATACTGCCCCCTATGTACAAGAATATAACTACTATAATACTGCCCCCTATGTATAAGAATATAACTACTATAATACTGCCCCCTATGTACAAGAATATAACTACTATAATACTGCCACCTAAGTACAAGAATATAACTACTATAATACTGCCCCCTATGTACAAGAATATAACTACTATAATACTGCCCCCTATGTACAAGAATATAACTACTATAATACTGCCACCTAAGTACAGGAATATAACTACTATAATACTGCCCCCTATGTACAAGAATATAACTACTATAATACTGCCACCTAAGTACAGGAATATAACTACTATAATACTGCCCCCTATGTACAAGAATATAACTACTATAATACTGCCCCCTATGTATAAGAATATAACTACTATAATACTGCCCCCTATGTACAGGAATATAACTACTATAATACTGCCCCCTATGTACAGGAATATAACTACTATAATACTGCCCCCTATGTACAGGAATATAACTACTATAATACTGCCCCTATGTACAAGAATATAACTACTATAATACTGCCCCCTATGTACAAGAATATAACTACTATAATACTGCCCCCTATGTACAAGAATATAACTACTATAATACTGCCCTCTATGTACAAGAATATAACTACTATAATAGTGTCCCCTATGTACAAGAATATAACTACTATAATACTGCCCCCTATGTACAAGAATATAACTACTATAATACTGCCCTCTATGTACAAGAATATAACTACTATAATAGTGTCCCCTATGTACAAGAATATAACTACTATAATACTGCCCTCTATGTACAAGAATATAACTACTATAATAGTGTCCCCTATGTACAAGAATATAACTACTATAATACTGCCCCCTATGTACAGGAATATAACTACTATAATACTGCCCCCTATGTACAAGAATATAACTACTATAATACTGCCCCTATGTACAAGAATATAACTACTATAATACTGCCCCCTATGTACAAGAATATAACTACTATAATACTGTCCCCTATGTACAGGAATATAACTACTATAATACTGCCCCCTATGTACAGGAATATAACTACTATAATACTGCCCCCTATGTACAAGAATATAACTACTATAATACTGCCCCCTATGTACAAGAATATAACTACTATAATACTGCCCTCTATGTACAAGAATATAACTACTATAATACTGCCCTCTATGTACAAGAATATAACTACTATAATAGTGTCCCCTATGTACAAGAATATAACTACTATAATACTGCCCTCTATGTTCAAGAATATAACTACTATAATACTGCCCCCTATGTACAGGAATATAACTACTATAATACTGCCCCTAATTATGTTAATTTTTGCAAAATTTACATCAAAATGTTTTTTTTTTTCTAAATATTGACATTTCCTAATGTTGCGGCTTTGTATTCTGTAACTCTTGTCCCTCAGGTAAGTCGTCATTAGTCAGCCGGGGACATTTCCCATCTGTGACGCCTTGTGAAAATGTTAACAGGCGAGTTATGGTCTTGTCCCAAAGATCAAATGTCTACAAACAGGGGGAGGTCAGGGGTCGCCCTAATGAGGGGCTTGGCAGGTCATAAAGCTGTAACTCTCACAAGACGTATGGGGAGGGTGATGGGGGGGGGGGACGTGTGGCTTCTGGATGTGGGAAATGGAAACCATTCCTGGGGAGGAGCATGCAGTGACGTGAGGAGCGGGAGGACCCCTCCACGATGGACCCGTCACCCACCAGCATAATCCAGACCTCCTCCAGTATATCTGTATATGATTTGTATATAGATATTTTATGTTTTGCCTCCTTTGGAAACCTCTGATGTATTTTATATGCAGGGAGCAGAGATGGAACGCTCCGGTTCTGTCTTCAAAAGTTCTCAAGATTGTTACATTTTACCAAATTTGCTACTTTTTGTGGTTGCGCCCCATCCCCTCTCCCCTGCAGAGAACTTGCCCAGATTTATGAAGTGGGAAAAAATTGCCCCCCCCCCCGCCCCCAGATTCACTCCCCACCAGGAAAGATTTGGGGATGGGTTGGGACTTTTCTGCAAATTTTGATTCAAATAGTTGCAAATCGACTCCAGACCTTAACTCCTCGTGTGCCGACTAGAATCCACATTTATCACTTTCTGTCTCTGTAGTTAATGTGATGTGCAGGGGACATCTTCCATGTGCCGCTTCTATGTGTGGTCTGTGGCTGTAACTGGGGTCCCTGCATTTGCCTTATATTGGGAGCTCAGTAACAGCCACCCACCCCAATGTAAGAGAGATGAAGGAACCCCAATAATAACCAGAACACCCCAAACAATAGCAGAACTGTTACTATTGTTGGTGTCTCTTATACTGAGGTCCCTACATTGCAGTCTGTGGTTGGTCCTGGGCTTTGCACTGTTTGGGGTCTGTGGCTATTATTGGGGTCCCTACGTGTGTCTCTTATATTGGAGTCTGTGGCAGTTCTTGGGGTCCCTACATTGTGGTCTGTGGTTGATGCTGAGGTTCTTTTAGTCTTTATTGATGTTTGGGGTCATCTGCGGGGTTCCGCTATTATTCTAGGTCTATGACTATTATTGGGGTCCCTTCCTTGGTTACCAGTATTGGGGGTTGTGGCCCCAGAATATGGACCTTTATGCAATGACCTATCCATGAATATAATATAATAATAAGAGAATACCCCCCATGTTATATAATGGTATTACCATAAGGGACACAAAGTAGTCGTCATTCCAGCTGTTTGTGTTTTATGTCGCATTGATAAATTCAGCTTAGTACTTCTCCAATTAGTCTCTAATTGACTGATAACAGAGAACAGTAGCTCCCGGAGAGGAGATATATCTATATCAATATCTATTGTCCTCTTTTATAGTTTTATACGTCCTTCAGTTTTGCTAAAAAAACTTTTATTGCAGATACTGACTGCAAATACATGTTCTAGTTGGCGCTGACATCCTTGTTCATGCACCTGAAAGCTCTGGATGAGCAGCTCTATACATTCTGTTGATATAGGACACATATATACATACTGATACATTACATTAGATGTAAGGTGAGGATGACAAGCGTCCGCCATAGGTGGGTAACGTCAGTCCACTCCCCCCCTAACATGGGAACGCATCCCTTGTGCCAAATCCCAACACCTTCCCACCTCTGAGGGCTCTTTGTTTAAAGTTAACGAACAGGGAATGAAAAAATTTTGTCCCGGGGGCAGATTAGTTGACGTCCTCAATGTCAACATGACAGTCTGGTGAGAGGCGGGGGGCAGGGGGCGCATAACTCCAGCGGAGTCCCCTAATGCAGACCATGGCGGGCAGGATTTGGGGATGGAGGGGCATTCCTGGTTCCACGCTCCGGCATTGCATCGTGCCTGACATTCCAATGTAAGTGTGACGCACATGCTGCTACTGGCCAGCAGGGGGCAGGAGAGCTCTCTGTACAGACTCCCTGTGACCTCTGCCTCCAGGGACATAGATCCCTATTGAACCAGAGAAGTGGGAACTTAAAGGAAATTCTCACAGATATAGATTATTATTCGCTCTTCCAGGGGATGTAGTACCGTGTGCAGGTAGATGATGAGAGTACAGGAAGATGAGAGTTCTGTACCCACTATCCCCATACAATGACGGGCGCAGAATAGGATGGGATCTCCTAACAGAGAGCAAAGGATCTCTATTGTCACCCTGGGGAATCTGCATGCTTTCATTTTATTTAAAGGGATAATCTCTTAAAGGAAATTTCCAATCAAAATCCAACATGACACTTGCTCATAGACCCAGGCACCGTGACTGTGGTAATCTTCTTATAGTTATTTTCCTTCGGAAATCCACATTTAAAATTATGCTAATGAGCCTGAAGGCTCCTGGGTGTGTTGCCAAAGACCCTCTGTGCTGTAGTTTCCTGTTACACTGTTCCGGAGCACTTCCCCCCACCCCATATGTGGTAGATTACATCAGACAGACATGAGGGAGGGGAGACGGTATAATGGCCTGTAAAGGTACAGCACTGAGGGGCTCTGGTAATGCCCCCAGAGCACTTCTGGCTCATTAGCCTAATATTAAAAGTAGATTTTAGATGGAGGGAGGCCATGGATGACTAATATATACGAAGATTACCACAATCACGAGTAAGTGTCCCTGGTTTATCATGACGATAAATTTTCGTTAATTCTATGCATCATTTCATAGCTGATAGAACTCCCTCCATGTGTATATTTGGGGTGTATGGAGGACACCGGGGGTTGGGTGGGTTCTGGTTGGAGAAGCCGGACATGCAGCGATCAGAATGGAAGAACAAATCTATCAGTTGCAGAAACTAAGCAGAAATCACCATAATAACAGTATAGATTTACCAGATATATATACACATACATATGTATATACCGGTATACACACACACATATTCCCTCTTTATGCCTGACCTGTTGAGGTATAATCCCTGTATGTATGTAGCGTCAAGGGACTATCACCAGATCTTCATTGAACTACCAACCCACTTAGGTCCGGGATGAATTCCCTTGTTTTTGTGAAGTGTCACCCGTTTACTTTAAAAAAAAAAAAAAAAATCTCCAGTCATGTGACAGTAAGAGTCATATTTTGCCTGAGTTGAGTCAAGTTTAGAGGCTGCGGGGGGAGAGTCACTTCACACACCTCTTATTTTGGTTCAGTAGCACCTAGAAACATTGTACTAGTGTCGTGTTAAAGATCTCCTCTTTCAGCTTGTACTTCTGCGAGCTACAGATTAGAGTATGGATGGGGATGCGAGCCACGGATAACCCTGTTATGTGACTGTCTGTATCGCCCGTACTGTATATCTTGTTCTACAAATGTGAAAGATCAGATTTTAATTTTTTGACGTGACCCCAGCAGCAGGTCTGTAGGTGCTCCAGGACCATAAATCCTGCAGCCTCTAAACTTGACTCCTCTTAGAAAAATATGACTCGTTTTCACATTAATTTGGTGGAGATTTAAAAATTTTTTTTATTATAGGTGAACAGTTGAGATTTCGCATAAGAGGGAAGTCTAGAAAGTACATTTCCTCCCCTTATGGAGGGGTCTGTGAGTTTAATGGGGTTAAATCTGGGGACAGAGACCCTTTTAGGGGGTCTGGGGGGTCCACTGTGAGTTATGTAAAAGTAGAGATGACTTCTTCATATATCCACATGCTGTAATGATTTTAGGGAAGCAGTGGCTCTGATGTTCAGACCTTATCTCCCTCGCGGAGTTTCCTCCATTACCCGGAGGCTCATTTGTCTTCCCTCAGATTGATTTGTCCTGTAAGGAAGTGAAACGGCGTCATGAATATTTTTTTGTAACACACACAATCCCGTAATCTGAGGGAAATGGACGTAAGAGAACTATTTAATCTGCCTGTTGTGAGCGCTATCAAGTCTCCAGGCCCTGTCTCTGCCGGCCTTCCTGTTTGTGCTACGTTGCGTTCTGTAGAAGGGCTTTCGGATAGCCCGGCAGCTTGATAGATGATACGATGGCGCAGGCTGCAATTAAACAGAGGCCGAGCGTCCCGGGGAAGAGGCCGCCGGAATAATAAGCACTTCAGAGCCCGCACAAAAGCCGCTCAGTGCCTCCCAGCTCTCCCACCACTTAAAAGCCAACTATTTTGGGTCCTGCCGCTCAGAATGTTACACTAATAACCTTCTCCCGGCCTCGCGTTATAGGTCTGTATAATCACATCAAAGAGCGGCGCAGGCCTCACCTGAATATCACACGTCTGTAAACCCTCCAGCTTCAGCGCTCGAGGGTCTCAGAGACACCGGTCACTTCAAGGGATGTCAGATCTCAGGATTTCTCATAGTTGTTGCTACTTTCTGTTGTGCAGGATGAAAGAAAGATGTTGCTTCTGAATTCCGAACCAGGATTTATAGATCTCCTGGAAGGTTCAGGATCCTTGTAGGGGCACAGATTTTTATTATGTCAAACATTAAAGTTATTTTTCGGCAAGACCCGGGAGGTGTGGATTAAAAAACTGCAGGCAGAAACTTTTTGGAGCATGCGGGTGTCATCTCTGAGGGATTCAGGACCACTCCATCTTCCATCTGATGAATCCCATCAGAGATCTTCTCTGTCCCTCTGGATAGACCACATCAGGCATCATTGTTGCTAAATGGACCCAACCAGTGGGATAAAGATGATGTCTGATGGGGGGCCCAACTACTGAGATAAAGATGATGTCTGATGGGGGGTCCAACTACTGAGATAAAGATGATGCCTGATGGGAGTACAACCAGTGAGATAAAGATGATGCCTGATGGGGGGGTCCAACTACTGAGATAAAGATGATGCCTGATGGGGGTCCAACCAGTGGGATAAAGATGATGTCTGATGGGGGGTCCAACTACTGAGATAAAGATGATGCCTGATGGGGGCCCAACCAGAGGCTGGTGCTGATTCAGTATTCACCTTTGGTGATGTATTCATGTACCGAGCTTGGTTCTGCTGGTGTATTTATGTACAGAGCTTGGTTCTGCTGGTGTATTCATGTACCGAGCTTGGTTCTGCTGGTGTATTTATGTACAGAGCTTGGTTCTGCTGGTGTATTTATGTACAGAGCTTGGTTCTGCTGGTGTATTTATGTACAGAACTTGGTTCTGGTGCTGTATTCATGTACCGTGCTTGGTTCTGATGCCTTATTCTTGTACCAAGCTTGGTTCTGGTGCTGTATTCCTGTACAGACTCCTCTAAATACCAGACCAAGAACCACATACTGGGCACCATCTGGCAATGTCTTTGGATCCTGATATCTGAAGGGTTTGCAGTTCCTTGTGTCTTCTTTCTGGCCAGTTACCTCTGTGATCTGCTTTTTCTCACGTGTCAGGCCTGACATATCTCCGGTGTGACCCGGCTGCACAGTGGCGGTCAGTCTAGGAAGTAGCCTGTCACCCTGACACGACACAGGGCACCGAGACACCGAGGGGGCTGTCTGCATTCCTGCGGACTAGACGGGGACTCGCTTGGACCACAATGAAGCTGAACTGCAGGATTAAACCCTCAGTAGTCCATGGGCCGGTATCGTACGTCACCGTGCACGTATCACATGTGCTGTAACGCCGCTGTGTGCATTCCCTGCCAGGAGCTTGTTCACATTCAGGTTTCCACACTTTGGCAATAAGTCTCTGTAGTTTCATTGAGTTGTAACAAGTTACAGAAGTTTCTGCGGCGCTGCCACCAGCGCACATGAAGGAAGGGCTCCACGGATAATATGTTGCTAATTACGGAGAATAATTAAATTTTCTGGGATTTTTGATCCCTGTAACGGACACAAAGTACCAGGGACAGAGCAGGAATGTACAAAGCTTTCCCCATACAAACATTTATACAAGAAGGTCCTGGAGGAGAAGAGAACGACCTCTCGGGTAATTGTTATTAATCACCGGAGCCCAATGTGAATCGTCTACTTCCTATAAAGATGAATCACAGCAATGTCTCCTTCCATTTACAGTGATGCAATGATTCATAATGCCTTCAGTGTCATAAACTACAACCCCCAGCATCTCCTCACAGCCTGTGCCCGCGGTAGCTTGCATGTTTCTGTATTATAGATGTAAACTATGGCGTTGCCGCTTAAGCAATTGCCTAATATAGAAGTAAGGAAAGACAATGTATGGTCACGTCCTTAACTTGTGCCAACCACTGGAAGTGGACAATTTAAAGGGGTGTTCTAGATGGCAGCATTCATCACATGACCACTAGGTGTCACCAGAACAGGGGACTGTTTAGTCAAATGCGATAGACTCTGATTGAAACCTTAGACCCTTGCCCAGCCCAACAGGACAGATCTCAAAAATGATAAAACACCACAAACCCACCTCTCTCTTCCCAGGATAGTGTGCACAGTTACCACTCCTCTAATTAAAATATGCAGTGCTAATTTAAATATACTCCACCCAGTGCCTCCTCAGCAATTCAAAATATTATAAGTGCCTCCCCCATCCTGCTGACTTTATTTTAAAACAGAATGTAATGAGAATTTACATGTTCATGAAAACAGCATGAGAACAATGCTCTGTGTTTAAATACAGCACCAGAACCTAGCTTAGTACCTAAATACAGCACCAGAACCTAGCTCAGTACATAAATACAGCCCCAAAACCTAGCTCAGTACATAAATACAGCCCCAAAACCTAGCTCAGTACATAAATACAGCACCAGAACCTAGCCCAGTACATAAATACAGCACCAGAACCTAGCTCAGTACATAATTACAGCACCAGAACCTAGCTCAGTACATAAATACAGCCCCAAAACCTAGCTCAGTACATAAATACAGCTCCAAAACCTAGCTCAGTACATAAATACAGCCCCAAAACCTAGCTCAGTACATAAATACAGCACCAGAACCTAGCTCAGTACATAATTACAGCACCAGAACCTAGCTCAGTACATAAATACAGCACCAGAACCTAGCTCAGTACATAATTACAGCACCAGAACCTAGCTCAGTAAATAAATACAGCCCCAAAACCTAGCTCAGTACATAAATACAGCTCCAAAACCTAGCTCAGTACATAAATACAGCACCAGAACCTAGCTCAGTACATAAATACAGCACCAGAACCTAGCTCAGTACATAATTACAGCACCAGAACCTAGCTCAGTACATAAATACAGCCCCAAAACCTAGCTCAGTACATAACTACAGCACCAGAACCTAGCTCAGTATATAACTACAGCACCAGAGCCTAGCTCAGTACATAAATACAACACCAGAACCGAGCAAAGTACCTAAATACAGCACCAGAACATAGCTCAGTACATAACTACAGCACCAGAACATAGCTCAGTACATAACTACAGCACCAGAACATAGCTCAGTACATAACTACAGCACCAGAACATAGCTCGGTACATAAATACAGCACCAGATCCTAGCTTAGTACCTAAATACAGCACCGAAACCTAGCTTGCTAACTAAATATAGCACCAGGACCTAGCTTACTACCTAAATATAGCACCAGGACCTAGCTCAGTATATAAATACAGCACCAAAAACCTAGCTCATTATATAAATACTGCACCAGAACTTAGGTCAGTATATAAATACAGCACCAGAGCCAAGCTCAGTATATAAATACAGCACCAGAACTTGGCTCAGTACATAAATACAGCACCAGAACCTAGCTCAGTATATAACTTTATCACCTTGCTGAGTCTATAAATACGGCTCCATCACCTAGCTCACTGTAGAAATACAACAAGAGAACCAAGTCTTCTTGTATAGACTGGAGCATGTAGGGCAGAGGCACCCTTCACCTTTTCAACCTCCTATCTGCAATCTCGTGGCTGTGGGAACTGGGTCATGGTGGTCGGATCTTGACCGTTCTCACATTTATCACCTCTAAAGTGAATTGGTTCTTTAAGCTTCTGGCTGGAATATTTAAGAGTAACAGATACATCCTGAGGAAAGGTTATATCTGTTAGTGAATGGAAAGTGACGGGATGTCACAAGTACATGGATCATTACTACAGAGAGAGACACTGGCGCACAACAGGTTAAATAAGACTGCACATTTTCATATCTAGCAAGCAGAGATCTTGAAAAGGTGTGGAATTACACATGTTTATACATAGGTGAGAGCTCCGTGTCCTGCAGAGGGATGGAAAGGCCCCGTAGTTTTGGATGGTCCGATATGGATCCTGCCGCCTTCTTCCGGTGGTTTCCTCGTCTTCTTACGGAAACTCCCTGAATGTTATAAAACTAAGATCAGGGCCGTCCCTTTAAGCAGCTACAAATGCCCTTAATTATCTGAAAGTGGATTTACTGTAAATTCTTCATAAAACGGAAGCTGACATCATACGACTCTGTAATTTAGGACAGAGAGTAGGTGCCAGCCCCAGCCGACACCACAGCCGGGATTATCCAGTAATTTATGAGGAGTAGGGAAGGGCAGGATTAATCATAGGCTGATAACGTCCTGGGCCCGGGTCACCAGCATCATCCTCCACAGCAAGCGGAGAAGTGTAAGGTGTAGAGAATACCGCCACATGGTGTGAATATATACTGCCGCAAGAGTGCTGTAGCTTCAGGGGCTGTTACACTGTACATGAGCACTTCCCAGCCCCCCCCCCCTCCCACTTTGTGAGATTGCAGCAGGCAGGAGGAGCATGTGCTGAGGGAGCAGGGGGAGTAACAGCCTGTAAAGTTACAGCATGGAGGGGCGCTGGTACCACCACCTCCAGATTAGCATTAGCATAATTATAAAAGTTGATATTAGAAGGAATGAGACCATTCCAATATTCTCAAGAAATCCATGCTTATAATACAGGACACTGATCAGGCTATATATTCCGTTAAAGGGGTGGCCACTGAGCGTATAAGACCCTAATAGGGTCACCCATATACTGTAGTAGTTACCCAGGCCAAGTATTTGTAAGCCCCCAGGACCAGCATGTGACATGACCCACCAAGACTTTGGACTTGCATTGTTTCTGGTAACTTTATACAACTGGTAACTTGGCTCTCGTACTGATCCTTGTAAAGTTTTGTAATAGTGGCCAACCCCTTTAAATGAGTTGCCTAAAGCTCGATTGTTATTCTCTATCCATAGGATTAGGGGTCCACAATCTAATTGGGAAGGGGGGGTACCCTCAGTAGAAGAGGGGGTCGTATTCTCACTAATTCAATGAAGCGGCAGGTTCAGCACGCTGCATTCAATACTATCGGAGTGTCAGAAATTGCTGAGCACGGCACTCCGGTATCTCCATCACTTTCAGTAAATAGGGGTTTATAGTGCTGAACATGACCTGCCATTATATTCACGGGATCACTGGAGGGCCCTGGACAGTTGTCGGACCTTCATTGATCACATTGAGGATCGGAGATAACAATCAACCCCTTTAAAACACCACGCATGAGCTGATGATGACCTGTGTTCTGCAGTCGTGCGTGTGTATTTTGGGTTATGTTGAATAGTGGGTCGGTTCTGTCCAGTGGCAGCATGGTGCCGGAGGCCTAGGCGGCCGGTGACTTGTGCGTTTACCTCTTTAGCGCCCATCCCCGGCGTTTAGCTCGCATGCCATTGTGTAATTGCAGCGTTCTCCGAATGTCATTCAGCTAAAGTATTCCTCTAGTCCCCAGCACTCGGGGGGGGTTAGTGTCGGGTTTCTGCCGGAGCTGTTCTTCTATTCATCCAGCCGGTCGGACCTCCCATACAGCCCGCCAATATCAACTGTGCCCTCAAAAAGAGGTTTAACCCCAGAATGTAAGGCATTGTGCAAAATGAGAGGCGCGATTGTTAAATCCGTAACGTAATCTCTCCGGGGATGCGCGGGGACGTTCTGTCCCACTGGTTCTGTATAAAAGGAAACCTATGTACAATGCCGGACCGCCCCGCAGATTTGCACTAATCCATCTTGCACTTTTTAGTTTTCCCTTCTGCGCACCATTGTTGGGTGGGAGAATTCCTGGGAAGAAATGGCAGCCGTGTTATTTGTCCTCGGAGACTTGATGGGGTCTGAATGAGTCTATTACCCATTGATGCACTTCCACGGACTGTATAGAAATCAGCGCCGGAATCTGTTCTGTTCCCTGATACATCGTTCCAGTATTATGTAACATTTGCCGTAGAATATGAGCCTGCTATACGCCATTCACTGACTGCAAGCAGAAATACTGAAAATGGTAAAAAGGCAAAAGAAGAAAGTTTTTATGACAAAGTAGTAAAAGGGAGCCAGGAAAAACTGAAGCCAGTGTTATTTACTGTCCCTGGGGAGATGTGTAATCAGACTTTGTGTATGTTAGTAGCAGCAGGGCTGTGAAATATGGATCTATATTTCAGGATTGTACTAAAAGGGTGTGTCCTCACACTGCTGTGCTCTGTAGTCTCTCTGCAGCCAGTGTTGGACATTGTCCCTGGAGATATGCGCAATTAGACCTTTGTGTATGTTAGTAGCAGCAGGGCTGTGAAATATGGATCTATATTTCAGGATTGTACTAAAATAGTGTGTCTTCACACTGCTGTGCTCTGTGCCATTTGTTATTCTCCCTGGTCTAATATGTGTATGCTGTTCTGAGCAGCAAGACTGAAATATGGATTTACAAGATTGTACTGAGAGTATGTGCCCTCACACTGCTGTTCTCTGTGCTATCTGAAGATGGCGTTAGGTATTGTCCCTGGAGAGATGTGTAATCATACATTTGTGTATGTTGTTCGTAGCAGCAGGACTGTGAAATATGGATTGACATTCCAGGATTGTACTAAGGGGATGTGTTCTCACACTGCTGTTCTCTGTGCTACATGTAGGCAGTGTTGGGTATTGTCCCTGGAGAGATGTGTAATCATACTCTTGTGTACTTGCACAGCTGTGCTCTGTGCTCTCTGCAACAAGTGTATTCAAGTGTAATCATAGCTTTGTGTATCTTGCCAGCAGCAGCGGGACTGTAAATATGGATTCATTTCCCAGGATTGTATAAAAAGGGTCTGTCCTGACACTGCTGTGTTCTTGGCTCTCTGCAGTCAGTGTTATTCATTGTGCCTGGAGAGATGTGTAAAAGAGGCTTTGCTTCTATCTGGAAGTGATTTCTATTGGCTGTTGAGCAGATACTATGCTGAGGTCTGGCTGTGCAGAGAGCAACTGAGCATGTGCGTCCTGCAGAACTTAGGTGGACATGCACATTGCTACACACTCTGAGCACCAGGTGGCGTCACTCTATGTAAAGTTTGTAACATCCTTCAGGCGATGTTATCTCTTGCACTGGGGTAGTTATGTATATGTTTGGGGGCACTCACTCACGTTGGGGCACTTTCCCGATGCCTACAGCTGACGGACAGCAAAGTACAATGTGAATTCTGCCTCATGTGTGATCAGACGCCTCTTCCAGATCCCCCACCCTCAGGGTTCAGGCTCTGGAGCAAATGATGCAGGATCTGGAGGACACATTGGGATGGCAGGAGAATGTTTCCAGTATGGAATGGTCGTCCATCATGTGGAGCGTTGTGGATCTTGGATGATCCCTGGAATCATGATGTCATGTAGGTATCCGAGGCTTCCAGTAAATCTGTGTAGCGGAGCCCTCCTGACCTCGGCCACCCTACAGACCTCAAGCCAGATGAGGTCACCATTGGCCTCCGCCATGACAGGTCCCCAGCATGGTCCCGGGGGCCGCAGAGCAAGGAACCTATTCACAGAGGTGACTGCTCCGCCGCTCCATGACGGAATCTTCACATCTTTTTCGGAAAAATCTTGTTCCTATTTCGGGCCGCGTTTCCGATAATTCATCATTAGTCGCCAAACACAAGGGAAGCCGGGGTGTCCCGTCCTCCACCTCTAACGTAATGTGGCTCCGGCCAATATTTGTCTGTCTGCAGGAAGATGGGGCGAGGCCGCTTTTATATTTAGTTTCGCCTTTAGACTCGTACGAGGGATTTCTAAGAACGTGCCCACAGGCGGATTATTTATATTGTCAGCGTGCGACTACATGAGCCGAGAGGATCTATGGAAAGCACCCGCACATACAGCAAGTGTCTGCACGTACCCGACCCTTCTTGCAGGGAACCTACCTTACAGTGAGTGGTGGAGCGGTAGAGCATTATACAACCAAAAAAGTACACAGTTATCTATCCCCTGTTTTGTTATATACTGTCTCCCCCCTGCTCCCTCTGCAATTCCCCCTCCCCGTGCTCCCTCTGCCATTCCCCCTCCCCCTGCTCCCTTGGCATTTTGCCCTCCCCCTGCATGATGTAATCTCGCACTGTGGAAGGAGGAAGTGCTCATGCACAGTGTAACAGCCTGTGAAGCTACAGCAGGGAGGCGCACTGGTAATGCCCCTTATAGCCCTTCAGGCTCATTAGCATAATTATATAAGTTGATTTTAGAAGGGAGGAGGCCATGGATAACACATATAAGATGATCACCACAGTCACAGTGCCTGGATCTATTAGGAAGTGATGGTAGATTTCCCTTAAATAACAAAACCCCTTCAAGACTATGTTTCCACATAAATAAATTCTCCACAAATACATTTTTTTGTAGGTGTACAAGCCAGATGTGGCGCTTCTCTTTTTGTCCCTATACTAGATTTTATTTTTTTTTAATACTCTTTTTTTGTGTCTAGTTTAGAGGCTGCACGGAGAGTCTTGTCCTATCTGTGGATCTGTAGCACCTAGAAACATTATTTTGGTGTCCTATTTGAGATAAGAATCTGCTCGTTCAGATGGCGTCAAGCTTGTGGTTCTGTGAAGTGCAGAAGCAGAGATACAGGCAGGTAAAGACATAGCTGCCGCTAAAAATTTAGTTTAATTACTGCCTTTATCTCCAGGTCACATAATCCACAAGCCTGATGCCATCTGAAAGAAGAAATTCTTATCTTTAATTTGACACCAGCATGTTTGTAGGTGCCATAGAACTCACAATAGGGGCGTCTGAAGTGACACTCCCCGTGCAGCCTCTAAACCTGACTCATCTCAGGTAAAATATGACTTTGGAGATTTTTTGTAGGTGAACGGGGGAAATTTCACAGGTAATTCTAGAAAGGACATTTCATACCCGTACTGAGGGGAGCTGGGAGTTTAAAGGAAACCTACCATTTAGAATGGCGGGGGTAAGCTGTAAGTACCGAGCACCAGCTCAGGGTGAGCTCAGGGTGAGCTGGTGCCGGTACTTACTTTTGTTAGTGTTATAAACCGCGGTATCGCGGTTTTAACACTTTTTAAACTTTAGAGCAGGAGAGGCTTCGGCGCTGCGTGCGCCTACATAGGAAATAGCGGAGATGTTGCGCGCGCACGGTCGCGTGCAGCGCTGAAGCCTCTCCTGCTCTAAAGTTTAAAGAGTGTTAAAACCGCGGTACCGCTGTGTATAACACTAACGAAAGTAGGTACCGGCACCAGCTCACCCTGAGCTCACCCTGAGCTGGTGCTCGGTACTTACAGCTTACCCCTGCCATTCTAAATGGTAGGTTTCCTTTAATGCGGTAAAATCTAGTTAGAGGTTCCCTTTAAGACCCTTAATGTATGTCAGTGGAGGAGGATTGTGACCTCTGCTTTTAGAGGGTTCCTAGAGGCCTTTTTTTTTAATTTTTACTTTACTTTTATAATATTTTCTCTAAAGTTTCACAAAATTCAAGGGACAATAATATTGGACACTTCCCAGACCCCTGCACGGCACATCTTTACGCTCCGTCCTGCAGTACATGGCATCATTTGCAGTCTAGATCATCATTACAAGATCTCTACTTTCCCAGGCGACGGATCTCTCCGCCGGGCTTCACAACCCAATGACCCGCAGCGTCCAGGAATGTGGTGACCCGAGGTGTACAGCGCCACTTCCGCTCAGTGCCAGTCAGCTAGTAAATGTGCTGAAAGCCGCGGCCTGCCAGGTTCCTGCTATAATGTACACAAGGCTCCGGCTTAGACAAACACAGCAAAAAAAGCCATAAGAATTGCAGGAATTCCAGCAGAGAGACACCCATTCATTTGGTGCAGCTGTGTCGGTGCTGCCAGACCCGGGCCCAGGGAGGCTGGTGCCACGCACTGAAGCCCTGATTGCTATTTGTTTTCAGTCTTGTGTTGCACTTGGCTCTCGCTTAGCAGAGCCCATTATTCCGCGAGAGAAAATTACTTTTATCTCATTGTGAGAGGCCTGATTGTTTCCTCCTCCTCACTGTACTATGTCAGAGCGTCCAAACAAATGTGTCTGCCGGCTCCGTGACCATTAATTCCAGCGCCACATCGCCGGCAGATATATGATACCGGGAGGGCAGTGGACCCTGTTATGTGACTGCATTTCCCTTTCCAAAAAAAAATCAAAGAAATCCCCCAAGTCCCGGAGTCGTTGTCTTCCGGCACATTGTGAAATGTTCCGCTTTTGTTTCTGGACGATATCTGCCGCTGACCGCCATATGGTGCCGGCACAAAGGTCAGGCTGATCCGAGTGATTTTTGGGTGGGAGGGTGAGATTTATATGACTTGGCTAGGCAGACTATAGCTTTGGCACCATGAAAGTGACCCAGATAGTGAATGTTGGGTCACCAACATCACATTGACGATATAGGGCACCATCCCTATGCATAACATGTCCATAATGGAGCACATTTACTTACCTGTCCTGTTGACGCCGCCGATCCAGAATGTCCGACAAGGATTCGGAGCTGCAGCGATTCACTAAGATCGTGCGCCCGATATCCTGCATGTGTCGCTTCCCTGCTCAGGTCCACCGGAGTTCTCCTTCTTCTTCCCGGTGCATGTAAGTGCTGATCTTGCGACACAATTTTGAAAGTTAAATTCCGCGGTTTATCCAAATCAGTCGGGTTGTCCTACCACACAACCCCGCCGATTTGTGTCACATGAAAGCCGGCGCAGATGCGCCACAATCCGATTGTGTGCGCCAAAAACCCAGTGCAATTCATGGCAATTTGGAAATATTTGGGAAACCCGACGGAAATGCATCCGACGGACCCTTTGGAAATGTGCCCCAATAACTAAAATCTGCAGATAATACACAGCCACTAGTAGTAATCTCAATCACTGTATCATACACAGGATGTTGGTTACACTATGGTTTGGCACCACGGATCAGCAGGGATGATGGTAGAATAGTCAAGTTCCGCATAGGGCAGAGGTCGTACTGCAATCCCGAAGGGTAAAAGATACTCCTCTTAACATCTTTGAGGGGTATTTTTACTCTATTACAAGCTGGAATGAACATGAAGAGACCTGACAAAGGGAGATGGGAGAAAATCGCTACGGAATATGATGGCGCTATAAAGCAAGAGAAACAATATAGCTGGCCTCCTCTAACAAGGGAGTTTATGTGATGTGGTATGACCATAGAGTAGAGCTAATCTACATTGTGTTAAATTAAAAAAAAAAAAAATAGAGCAGGGCAGGTTGCCTTGGACTATTGTGTTGCATCCTCCTCATCAGTGCAAGGCACTGTAGTTTTAGATGACATAGACACAACTCTTATGCAGATAGTCAGAGGTGGATGCAGAAAAAGCTCCAGGGAGTGCAAATGAGCATTCAAATTTGTCAACCAAATTGGAAACTTCTGCTTAGAGTTTCTTGCCCCTCATCAGCGCAGAACAGGGTAATATATGGTTGAATATGTTACCTTAGATAAAGCTCTTGTTGTGGAAAGTCGGCAGCATATGAAGACTTATTTAGGGAGAATGCCTCGTGGGAAAAATCGTGCATATAGGCTCCAATCAACCAAATATGGAAATGATCTGTTTCCATTTTCTGCTCTTCATCAGTACATAGCAGGTTGAATGAGTTACCTTGGATACATCTCTTGCTGTAGGGACACCGCAGCATATGCTCCATGGGAAAATAGTGTAAAAATAGGCTGCAATCAACCGAAACTAAAAATGACCTGTTTCAAGTTTCTCGCCCCTCATCAGTACATAGTAGGGTAATATATCGTTGAATGTGTTGCCTTCGATACAACTATTGTTGTAGGGACACAACACTGTAAGGAGACTTATTTAAAGAGGATTCCCCATGGGAAAAATTGTATGCAAATAGGCTCCAATCAATCAAATAAGAAACTCATCTGTTTCACAGTTATTGCCCCTCATCAGTACAGAGCAGGGTAGTATATGGCTGGATGAGTTCCTTAGATCATGCTTTTCCCTTTACCATTAATTATTTTGTCATTGATTAACATTTTAACATTTTGTTCTGTTTCTAACATTTTTACAGTTATTAGAGCTGTTCTTTACCTTCCTGTTTTGTGTCTAACTTATATCATTTGTGTTGTTGACGCAGGCACAAGACCTGAACGTGATTGAGGAAGTGATCCGAATGATGCTGGAGATCATCAACTCCTGCCTGAGCAATTCTCTCCACCACAACCCCAACCTGGTGTACGCCTTGCTGTACAAGCGGGAGCTCTTCGAGCAGTTTCGGAGTCACCCATCCTTCCAGGATATTATGCAGAATATAGATATGGTAAGTGCAGTCATATGGCAGTGTTATTCCTGCCAACCTATCACCAGGGACCTCATTTTCACTGAAGACAGGTTTAAAAAGCCCATTACAGCTACATTGCAGATCTGCCTTTCTGCTTTCTCTAGGCATTTGCATTACAATATAATTGTGTGTTATAACTTACCTTGCACCCTGACAGGATCCTCTGTGTAGTCCCAGGGGTTGGGCTTTGGTTTGGATGCATCTCCAAAAACAACATGGGACTTGTCTGTGCTGCTCAGCTCTTAGCCCCCACCTTTGTGCTCCTGTACAGCTTCTCCCTCCTTCTCCTTCACAGAGCTCACAGCCTGGTGAGCTGACATCAGTGGGGGTGGGAGGAGCTGTACAGGAGCACAAAGGTGGGGGCTGAGAGCTGAGGAGTCTGCAGCGCAGACAAGTCACATGTTGTTTTTTGAAATGCATCCAAACCAAAGCTCAACCCCTGGGACTACACAGAGGATTCTGTCAGGGTGCAAGGTAAGTTATAACACACAATTATATTGTAATGCAAATGCTTAGAGAAAGCAGAAAGTCAGATGTGCAATGCAGCTGTAATGGGCTTTGCAACCTGTCTTTAGTGAAAATGGGGTCCCTGGTGACAGGTTCCCTTAAACTTTAATCATGCAGATAAACCAGAGAGCTACAAAATGACCTCCTTCCCCTTCTTCTGCTCTGTTGTTCCTGGTTTTCCTTCTATTATTCTACTCATGAAGCAGGCGGAGCTGGATGAGCATTTAAGGATAACCCCCTCACTCCATCATTATCTACTTTGCCATTAGGTAGCAATATTTGCATATAAATATCTATACACACCCGTAAGGCTGATCCTTGTGCCGTATATGAACCCATCTTGACAGCGGCGCCATAACCTCTGCCAGCAGCTGCCTGAACCCAGCGGCCCTTGCGTCAGAGGCGATGCCCAGACCACAGGCAGATGTTTCCTCCGCTCAGCCCTGGCTTCACTTGTCGTCGTTTTCTTGGAATTCGCCCTCCAAGCGAGTTGTCGATCTGTAGTATGAAAGCGATGAAACCACAAAGCAGGGGAACGTCTAATCTGGCGGCAAATTGGTAGTCACTAAAAATCTACCATATCGACAATAATTCATGAAAATTGTCTAAAAGAAAGTAATATAATATAACAATATGCTGGATCAAAACCAACCATCAAGTTCCTTGGTTTATCTTGGAGATTTTTTTTTGGGGGGGGGACGGAATAACAAAGATTATTTTTTTCGGACTATAGTACACACCTTACTATAATACATTACTATTATAATAATCAGGTGTTATATAATAATAATATAACGCCAGATTTAGTATACTTAACACCAGTTAAAACAACCATGTTGGCCATGCACTGCACACACAGCTCTGCTACATTCATTCACTCATACACAGCTATGCTATGTCTATACTCTCACACACAGCTCCGCTACATCCATTCAAATACACACAGCTCTGCTACGTTCATTCACTCATACACAGCTGTGCTATATCTATACACTCACACACAGCTCCGCTACATCCATTCACATACACACAGCTCTGCTATATTCATACACTCATACATAGCTATGCTATATCTATACACTCACACAGAGCTCCGCTACATCCATTCACATACACACAGCTCTGCTACGTTCATTCACTCATACGCAGCTATGCTATATCTGTACACTCACACACAGCTCCGCTACATCCATTCACATACACACAGCCCTGCTATATTCATACACTCATGCACCGCTCTGCTACATCCATGCACACAGCTCCGCTACATCCATACACGGCACTGATACATTTGTTCATGCACACACAGCACTGCTACATCCATACACAACTCTACTACACCAATTTATTCACACTCACTTATAAAATAGTCAGTAGTACATTTATCAAAATTTTAAAAAATCATATTTTTAAAATAATAAATGTAAATATTTGCATAGAATAATGAATGCAAAAGAAAAAATAAGAATAAATACAATGTAACCCGTCCTGATAGGTGCGAGCAGTGCGGAGTATAGGACAGACAGTCCTTACACATGGAGGTGGCGGCTGAGTGAAGCTTCTCTGGTTTTTGTGTTTACCATCAAGCCAAATGCGTCCAGCCGGCGGGTGAGGCCTCCTCTCCTGCGAGCCTCACGTCTCCTCTTTGTGTCTCCGTCCTTTGAACTGGATCCACTTGGGTCCGTCTCATCTGCACCAGTCCATATACTTTCTGCTATTATCGTTGTACCTTGTGTTCTGACTTCTCTGCCGTCCTCTCCTGCCCCTGTGTACAAAGGAAATGTATTCAGTGTTCTAGGTCTGATTATAAAGTGACACATTATATAATCCCTCATATAAACTGCTGTATAATAAAGCCATGAGTCCTCATGTATGTAGTGTAATGTATCATCCGAGTCATCTTCATGGCCTCCACCGCAAGCAACCGTGTAACTACTACATGCCATCCATTAACACTATAGGGATACAAAAGATACATCCTGTATTATACTCCAGAGCTGCACTCACTATTCTGCTATTGGTGCAGTCACTATGTACATACATGACATTACTTATCCTGTACTGATCCTGAGTTACATCCTGTATTATACCCCAGAGCTGCACTCACTATTCTGCTGCTGGTGCAGTCACTGTGTACATACATGACATTACTTATCCTGTACTGATCCTGAGTTACATCCTGTATTATACCCCAGAGCTGCACTCACTATTCTGCTGCTGGTGCAGTCACTGTGTACATATATGACATTACTTATCCTGTACTGATCCTGAGTTACATCCTGTATTATACCCCAGAGCTGCACTCACTATTCTGCTGCTGGTGCAGTCACTGTGTACATACATGACATTACTTATCCTGTACTGATCCTGAGTTACATCCTGTATTATACCCCAGAGCTGCACTCACTATTCTGCTGCTGGTGCAGTCACTGTGTACATACATGACATTACTTATCCTGTACTGATCCTGAGTTACATCCTGTATTATACCCCAGAGCTGCACTCACTATTCTGCTGCTGGTGCAGTCACTGTGTACATACATGACATTACTTATCCTGTACTGATCCTGAGTTACATCCTGTATTATACACCGGAGCTGCACTCACTATTCTGCTGCTGGTGCAGTCACTGTGTACATACATGACATTACTTATCCTGTACTGACCCTGAGTTACATCCTGTATTATACCCCAGAGCTGCACTCACTATTCTGCTGCTGGTGCAGGCACTGTGTGCATACATGACATTACTTATCCTGTACTGATCCTGAGTTACATCCTGTATTATACACCGGAGCTGCACTCACTATTCTGCTGCTGGTGCAGTCACTGTGTACATACATGACATTACTTATCCTGTACTGACCCTGAGTTACATCCTGTATTATACCCCAGAGCTGCACTCACTATTCTGCTGCTGGTGCAGGCACTGTGTGCATACATGACATTACTTATCCTGTACTGATCCTGAGTTACATCCTGTATTATACTCCAGAGCTGCACTCACTATTCTGCTGCTGGTGCAGTCACTGTGTCCATACATGACATTACTTATCCTGTACTGATCCCGAGTTACATCCTGTATTATACTCCAGAGCGGCACTCACTATTCTGCTGCTGGTGCAGTCACTGTGTACATACATGACATTACTTACCCTGTACTGATCCTGAGTTACATCCTGTATTATACTCCAGAGCTGCACTCACTATTCTGCTGCTGGTGCAGTCACTGTGCACATACATGACATTACTTATCCTGTACTGATCCTGAGTTACATCCTGTATTATACTCCAGAGCTGCACTCACTATTCTGCTGCTGGTGCAGTCACTGTGCACATACATGACATTACTTATCCTGTACTGATCCTGAGTTACATCCTGTATTATACTCCAGAGCTGCACTCACTATTCTGCTGCTGGTGCAGGCACTGTGTGCATACATGACATTACTTATCCTGTACTGATCCTGAGTTACATCCTGTATTATACTCCAGAGCTGCACTCACTATTCTGCTGCTGGTGCAGTCACTGTGTCCATACATGACATTACTTATCCTGTACTGATCCCGAGTTACATCCTGTATTATACTCCAGAGCGGCACTCACTATTCTGCTGCTGGTGCAGTCACTGTGTACATACATGACATTACTTACCCTGTACTGATCCTGAGTTACATCCTGTATTATACTCCAGAGCTGCACTCACTATTCTGCTGCTGGTGCAGTCACTGTGCACATACATGACATTACTTATCCTGTACTGATCCTGAGTTACATCCTGTATTATACTCCAGAGCTGCACTCACTATTCTGCTGCTGGTGCAGTCACTGTGTACATACATGCCATTACTTATCCTGTACTGATCCCGAGTTACATCCTGTATTATACTCCAGAGCTGCACTCACTACTCTGCTGCTGGTGCAGTCACTGTGTACATACATGACATTACTTATCCTGTACTGACCCTGAGTTACATCCTGTATTATACCCCAGAGCTGCACTCACTATTCTGCTGCTGGTGCAGTCACTGTGTACATACATGCCATTACTTATCCTGTACTGATCCCGAGTTACATCCTGTATTATACTGGGCTGTGGTGTAGCCATCTAGGCAGACCCAACATATGACCCAATCACAGTCTTTCCTTTGTAGTCAGCTCCCAGTGCAGTGAATAGGTATAGGTGAATTGGGTGTAGCTGCCCTATTGGTTATATTTTTGGACTCCTCTTATCCCTGACATAAAACAAGACAAGAATAAGTTTCAGGTTTTTACCATGTTATTTTTCCTTTTCTATACATTTGTTACACTTGTGTTGTGTAACCCTGGATACATGACACCCATCACTTTCATCCCCAGCAGAAAATCTGGTAATTCTTCCTTAATGCAGCTTAAAACCGCAGCAGACGCCTGGACCTGGGAAATGTTTGTCAGCTTTTCATGTAGAGGGGAGCGCGGATCCGTGTCATGGAGGAAGCCCGGCCCGTCTGGAGCTTAGATATGTGACACCGCAGGAGATCTGCTGACATTACCTTACTGTCCCATTTATGTGCAATGTCACAACCAGACCCTAAAATATACGGGGTGAGCAATCTCATCACTGGAAACCCTCAAATGAGATGCGCAGATCGTATTAATGGACTTCACAGAAGAATTACCATATTTTTCAGACTATAAGATGCACTTTGCCATAAGACGCACCCCAGAGATGGTCATCCAAAAATAGGAAAAATATATTGGACACCAATTAACAATTCCCTGTAACATGGCACAGCACACACACATTTACTACATCTATTCATTTACACACCGCTCTTCTACATCCATTCACAAACTACTCTGCTACATCCAATCACACACTGTTCTTCTACATCCATTCACACACAGCTCTGCTACATCCATTCACACACAGCTCTGCTACATCCATTCACACACAGCTCTGCTACATCCATTCACACACTGTTCTTCTACATCCATTCACTCACAACTGTGCTACATCCATTCATAAACTACTCTGCTACTTCCATTCACACACTGTTCTCTTACATCCATTCACACACAACTCTGCTTCATCCATTCACACACAGCTCTGCTACATCCATTCACACACAGCTCTGCCGCATCCATTCACACACAGCTCTTCCGCCTGCATTCACACACAACTCTGCCGCATCCATTCACACACAGCTCTGCCGCATCCATTCACACACAGCTCTGCCGCATCCATTCACACACAGCTCTGCCGCATCCATTCACACACAGCTCTGCTACATCCATTCACACACAGCTCTGCCGCATCCATTCACACACAGCTCTTCCGCCTGCATTCACACACAGCTCTTCCGCCTGCATTCACACACAACTCTGCCGCATCCATTCACACACAGCTCTGCCGCATCCATTCACACACAGCTCTGCCGCATCCATTCACACACAGCTCTGCTACATCCATTCACACACAGCTCTGCCGCATCCATTCACACACAGCTCTTCCGCCTGCATTCACACACAGCTCTTCCGCCTGCATTCACACACAGCTCTTCCGCCTGCATTCACACACAACTCTGCAGCATCCATTCACACACAGCTCTGCCGCATCCATTCACACACAGCTCTGCCGCATCCATTCACACACAGCTCTGCCGCATCCATTCACACACAGCTCTGCCGCATCCATTCACACACAGCTCCGCCGCATCCATTCACACACAGCTCCGCCGCATCCATTCACACACAGCTCCGCCGCATCCATTCACACACAGCTCCGCCGCATCCATTCACACACAGCTCCGCCGCATCCATTCACACACAGCTCCGCCGCATCCATTCACACACAGCTCCGCCGCATCCATTCACACACAGCTCCGCCACATCCATTCATTTACACACAGCTCCGCCGGATCCATCTTTTCGGTCACATACCTCTTGCTACATACACTCACTCACACGAACACGCAGTACTGCTACATCCATTCACAGCTCTTCTTCGTTCCCAGTCCGAGCTGCGACCTCTTCTCCTGCCCCATCCCCTGGCAGCATGAAATAGAAATAGGACCTTGCAGCGGTCCTCATGTTGGGACACCCGGGAGACCTTCACCAGATCTCTATTACAGCGGTCAGGAGGGTCTGGCAGTGCTGGATCCTTCTGACCTTCACACTATAAGGCGCAAGGTTTTTTCCTGTGAAAAGTCTGAATTTGTGAGTACTTTATTAACGTCAGTCCTGGGGCTTGTTCACATTGCCTTATGGATCGCTCAGTTTTGTTAGTGTTTCCAATGAGGAGCATGAACCCTCTGCTGTGCCGGGGGGGCTGGTGCTATAGCGTTCCTATAGCCGAGTCTACAATATGTTTTACCTACTTCTCATGTGCCTTACAGGTCATCGGCTTCTTCAGTTCTCGCCTGGAGCAGGCCGGATCCGACCTCTCGGTGGAACGAGTCCTGGAGGTCATCAAACAAGGCGCAGTGGCGCTGCCCAAAGACCGACTCCGGGTAAGCGACATGCACCGCCCATCATCAGGGGCTACAAAGTAACCAAATAGAACCTGTTCCGTAAACATCCCTGATTTAGGTTTCCGCACCAGAAAAAACAAATTTTTTTAGACTTGTGAACATTTCGTATTGTATTATTAGTACTTGGTGTTTTATATTAATCCGGGGATTGGATGTGCAGCCATAGATGTGTCTGGGGTTTGCTATTACACGGTGCGGGGCTCATGTAGTGATGCGTCCCAGGCCGGGGACAGCAACTGCAGATATTTCGGTCTCGCACCTACGTGCCGCAGCTTGTTTAATGGGGAGCGTTATTTGTGTAGCTATGCCTTTGTTGTTAATGGAGGCAGCACATAACTGGAGTTTTACTGCGGCCCGACAATGTAACAGCAAGAATAGATCCTTCTTCTACTGCTAATAAGTCACGCTTCTCCCCAATTACCAGCAATACCTACACCCACCCTGCTAGGAAGGTCATGTCATGTCCCAGAAACCACCCCCTCCATCCCGGAGAAATCTTACCATACATACATACAGGGCAAAAAATATTATACCCTGCAAAGGATGAGTGTTCCAGCATAATAACACCCCCACGGGCCCCATGCGTACAATCGTGTGCTCGCCAGGGCCGGAATCGCGTCATAGCACACGTTCAGGTGATGTAGGGAAGAGACAGGGGGACTCAGGGGGCCGCAATCGAGATATAGGACAGTGTGTGCTCAAAACACCATACACCACAATGGCGGCCGTGATCTGGTTCGGCCAGATCACACCCACCATTGCATGGGGCCTTAAAGGGAGACTCCCAGGTCCCAAATCTCCCCTAAAGTAAAAGCAGAATTGTATAGCTGCCTTCATAAGCTTTCCAGACTTATCTTCCCCGTTTCCCTGCAATCTGCCGTTGAAGGGAAAAAATATGTATAATCTTTATGCAAATTAGCTTCTTGGTGCACCAGGGGCGGGGCCTCTCCCGTTTTGGCCTTTTTCTACACCTTCTTTCTGTAATGGGCCAGTCATTGTGTTAAAGGGCAGTGCCTGAGAGAGCTAGGCAGTGGGGAAAGAAGAAAACGGATTACCCCATGAGCAGGGGTATTAATGCATTAAAGGACATCTACCACCAGAATGGAGGACTGTAAACCAAGTACATTTACACGACCCCTCTGGCAGGATCTGCTCTTCTTTTAGCTTCTTATGTCCGTGTTTTTAAAAATAAAAGGCTTTACAAATGATGCAAATGAGTCTTTTTTGTAAAAAAAAACAAGGCATAAGAAGCTAAAAGAAGGGCAGATCCTGCAAGAGGGGGTGCACACCAGTATGTCAGTGTGCTTGGTTTATAATAGTTCATCCTGGTGGTAGATTTTCTTTAATTATAAGAGGTGGGAGTCCTCCTTTGGCCGGGTTTCTTGCAGTTAGGCCTCATTCACACTGCCGCATGGGGGACGTATGTACGGCCGATATACTTCCCCCATTGACGGCAATGGGCACACGGCGCCCTACGGGAGTGGTACGGTGCCGCACGTGTCCTATTTTTTCACGGCATACGGCGCCATGCGCCATGTATCCCTATGGAAAGGGGGGGGTGAACAGCGCTCTCCTCCTCTCCCCGCACGCTGATGTGTGCCCACAGTGCATAGAGGGTCTCCTGGTCTGGAGGACCTGTCCTGCATTTCACAGACTATACATTGGTATGAACAGACAATGTGTAATGCCTTATGTGTCCTGCAGTGGCGCTGCTGGGAAATTGATCACTTGCCGCCAGGTTTCCTCACTGATTATAACTGATCACTGCTTACCTATCAAGGGGCTACTTACAATTCGACCATCCCTTGAAGGGTGGGGGATTTTGGGGGTAGGTGCTCCTGTCATCCGGTTGGTAAATTCTACACTAATTCTCCATACGCTGCTGACTTTCACCTGAACTTGTTTTTCACCTTCTATTTCTGGATTTGTAAAGGATTGAAAGGAGCCGCCTGGTTATTGGCCTCCATTGTGCCGGCACCTACCATGGTGCACACAAACCTCTCCATATTACATCTAATGGGAAACCTTCCTGTGTCACACATGACGGTTCTTGTTTATGATCATGTTATTGTTTTTTATACTTTTTTTTTTTATGTCCTAAATGTGAAACCTTCCCATCATGCCTTAGAGTGACGTATGAATTTGCTATCCTCTATGCTGTGGGAGGAGCTTGTTATTTGAGCACTTTGTCATGTCGGACCCTATATGACCAGTACGGGCTCCTATGTACCCAGTCTAGTCCATGTACTATAAGTAAATCAGAATTCACGTTGCCCGTGAATGTGACTGAGCTGCAGTACCACACTCAGCCACATGGCGCAGTGTGACGGGAGCTTGTTGCTCCAACCCCTCAATCCTGCTGATCGATAAGAGCGCCACGAATCAGACCCCACCTTCTCAGAACGCTCTAAAGTGACCCCTATAATGGGTTAGTCTATACTCCCGGCCCCTGCGTGCTCCTCCAGGCTTTGCTATCTGCTTTGTAGAGGAAGAGCGGCTCTGTCTCGCTCTTATCACAGGGTTTCATGGAGCGGTTAGCCCGGAGATAGCCGCCGCCGCCTCTGCGAGAGCCGGGAATGTTATCCTGGACGCCGCTTATCAGCTGGGAGCCGAGGGTTTTGGTTTCACTCCATAAACCTCCCTTGATGTGGACATGTACATATTAATGTTATTTATTTAGGGAGCCTTCAGCTCGGGTCTCACGGACGTTTGGGCTTCTTTATTTATTTCTTGTTTTTCTGATGAATACTGAAAGCGTCTTCTCCGTCCTCTTCCATATGCATTAAGGCTGGAGGAGAGGTCGTGGTTTATGGATGAGGAGGCTCGGAGGTCACAGGGGAGGAATCGGGATGTTTTTTCCGTGTATCGACCTCTTGTAAACATTGACATTTTTCTGATAAGATTTTGTCTTATCCTTTAAAGGGAAAGCTGCAGAGAGTGTTAAGTATTGTCCCTGGAGAACTGTGTAATCACTCCTTTGTGTAGGCTAGGACAGGACTGAGAAAAGGCAAGTTATAATGCAGCTCTGCAAGGGCTCTGGGCGGGACTATCAGCCTGAAGAGCTTTCTGCTCTCTGCACCGAGCTGCTCCACAACCCCTCCCCTCCACTACAAGTCAGGATTTTGGTGGGATACCCCCCCCCCCCCTTCCATAGGTCATGAGGTCCAAAGAATGGATCGGAAAGTAGGACTTGCACGCTGCTGCTCTATTCACTGTCTGTGGTCCTGACGGAGGTAGCTGAGCATGGCGCTCAGCACTCTCCTCCAGTGCCATAGAGACACCACGCCATTCTGTTAATTCAGGGCACACAACCTACCCCCTTCCTCATGATTGGGGACCCCCACTGATCAGAAAGTTATTGACTGACTGTGCATAATTGAGGACAAGGAATAAGATAGTCCTTTATTAATCCCACAGTGGGGAAATTCCCAACCAGCTGATTGGTGGGCTGTCATCACCTGGTCCAGGCACCCCCTTTAAGGGTACAATAAGTGTAGAGGATAATACAAGGGAACAGAAATTTCTGATGATTTGGGGGGTTTATCTGCTAGTTTTGGAAGTTGGGTTTCAGCATCTCTTTGTCTTACTGCAGACAAGTCGGAAGGAGAGAGGCTCCTGCTGCAGCCAGTTGTTCTACAACCCGATTGCCGAAAGTCCTTTATGTATATTCACCTCCAAAGCCAAATTCTGCATTGTAAACTAGAAGCCAAAGTATTAAAATGTCACTCGCGCTCCCACAATGCACTGCTGTCTGATGGTAAAAAAGGCGGCAGAATTCTGTGCAGCTTTGGATGTGAACAGAGAAGAAACATCAACATAATAAAAGCAGGAATTTTCCGCCTCCCCCCGGTGGTGTGTGCATGTCTCCATCTAATCTCCTGTCCCTGGATGTACACATGTCCCTGTATTTATAGATTTACTAGATGCAGGCGGTGACCCGGGGCAGGAGAAGATGGAAGCCTCAGCCGCTCTCTCTTTAATGTTTGAGACGCGGAGCTGTAAATCGCTGCCCTCTCTCTCTCTTTATCGCCGCGGGATGCGTAAGTCGTGTGCGACGCGTCTCCAGGCACGCCATTATAAATAACAACATATTGCTTCTTCGTTATTCAGCGCTACATAGTAGGCGGCTCCTGACGTGAGGGGCTTCTTGTTTGTGACAGATATTTACGGTAAGCGCATCCAGTTTATAGGTCGCTTTCATCTTCCCCAGGCCTGGAAATTATTACCAAATGTGACCCGAAATATATAGAACAAGACACGCCATTCATGGAGGGGGGAGACATTGTAACCACAACCACAACGGAGTCTGCCTGATACACTGTAACAAACTATCAGGAATTAGATTTGGGTGCTGGGTTTTGTTTTATATTCTGTTTTTTGTGAAAATTTAAAGAAAAACATCTGGTGAAAAAGTAAAGGAACCTGACCAGGTTTTACCCCAATAAACTACTAGTTTGGGTGTGAAATGTCCTTTCTAGAATGCCCTCTTTTATGTGAAATCTCACCCGTTTAACTATTAGAATTCTCCCCCAAAGTCAGGAAAATATGACTCTTCTCACCTCATTTTCACATGAGACGAGTCAAGTTGTTGTCGTTTCAGAAGCCAGTAACTTCTGTTCTATAGCACCTAGAAACATAATGCTGGTGTCATGCTAAAGATAAGAATCTCATCTTGCAGTTCTGTGAGATACAGAACCAGAGCTACAGGCAGCTAAATAAAATAGGTGGCAAATGGAACTTTATCTACAGTCGACATTTCCATCTATGTTTTTAGCTTTCTGTATCTCCGGTTCTGTAGCGCACAAAGCCATAATCCTGAAGTGGTCTGAAAGATGAGATCTTTATCTTTAATATGAAACATGCAAAATGTTTCTAGATGCTATGGAACAGAAGATAGGGGCTTGTGAAGTGACACTACCTCTGCACCCAATAAACTTGACTCGTCTCATGTGAAAATTAGGGGAAGATTTTTCATGGGTAAATGGGTGATATTTAACATAAGAGGGAATTCTAGAATAGACATTTCAACCCCTACGTTAGGGGTGAGAGGTTCCCTTTAAGGGGGTATTTGTGGACTTATTGATCACATATCTTCAGATTATGAGGTTGTCGAGGGTTGGATTCCTGACACCCTCACAATCAGAGATGTGGCACTATACGTAAGACTTTTGTACCCCCTCCAATCGCCTATCCTTAAAAATACATATTTGAGCTGTATTGTACTAATTACAGTGCAGCGAACCCTCAGCTGTGAGAAGTCTTAGTCGCTTATTCTGTTTCTGGCGGCTAATAAGAATTTTTCCCAGCTAGCAGAGATCTGGGAGACCATTGAAACACAAGGTCCCGGAAAATTGTAGAACTTATGAAACGTTTAAGCTTAATTTACATAAAACAAAAAAGAAAAGCCCTTTAATTCTATTTTGTAATGTTATTATGTGGCGTCTGTGAACCGAGGAACTTATCAGGGAACAAGGCGCCAAAGATGCAGGGAATTCATCATAAGAAAGAGCTGATCCCGCTCAGCGCCTCGGCCTGCCAGCTCCGCGCAAACTGGGACACTGGAAAATTTCTGCTTGGCTCAGATAATGTGTGTTGTAGGATTGGAGATTTTCGACAGATCCCAGAGTAAAGCCCTATGTACTCAGGAACGGGTTTAAAGGAGAACATTTCGCCCCGGCCACCCAGGGGTCCAATAACTTTTTATATTATGGACCACCCTAAAATGCAGTATAGCTTATTTAAAAGGAACTGTATGTGTATACACTGTATATACTTACATATACATCTATACGCAGGAAAACAAACATGACCACACATATACTGGACCTTCACTCATGGGACCACGGTTACTATAGAAAGGTAGAAGGTTGTCTCCAGTAGTCTGACTATTGAAGTCTAGACAACATGGGCTTCTATGACATCCATGCTTTAATCTGCTTTCATTCCTTCTTAGCCCCCTGGTATACATGTTACAGCCCCCTACATCCTGGATGTGAGGTCTGTGTGCCCCCTAGCATGCTGTATATATAGGCACAGCTTCATTGCTGGACTAATTTCATCTCCTACAGTCATAGATATGAGATCTGCACTCCCTTGTGCATGTAAGTAGGCAATTCCCCCTCCCTTGCAGAATCTGTTGTGCTCTTTTCCCTCTCTACACTCATATATAGCGTGATCTCCTCATCCCTCTATACCTATACACAGTGTTCTCCTCCCTCTCTACACCGATACACAGTCTGTGTGATCTCCTCCCTCTCTATACCTATACACAGGCCGTGTGATCTCCTCCTCCCTCTCTATACCTATACACAGCCTGTGGGATCTCCTCCTCCCCCTCTATACCTATACACAGCCCGTGTCATCTCCTCCTCCCTCTCTAGACTTATACACAGCCCGTGTGATCTCCTCCTCCCTCTCTATACCTATACACAGCCCGTGTCATCTCCTCCCTCTCTATACCTATACACAGCCCGTGTCATCTCCTCCCTCTCTATACCTATACACAGCCTGTGGGATCTCCTCCTCCCTCTCTATACCTATACACAGTCCGTGTGATCTCCTCCTCCCTCTCTAGACTTATACACAGCCCGTGTGATCTCCTCCTCCCTCTCTATACCTATACACAGCCCGTGTCATCTCCTCCCTCTCTATACCTATACACAGCCCGTGTCATCTCCTCCCTCTCTATACCTATACACAGCCCGTGTGATCTCCTCCTCCCTCTCTATACCTATACACAGCCTGTGGGATCTCCTCCTCCCCCTCTATACCTATACACAGCCCGTGTGATCTCCTCCCTCTCTATGCCTATACACATCCTGTGTGATCTCCTCCTCCCCCTCTATACCTATACACAGCCCGTGTCATCTACTCCTCCCCCTCTATACCTATACACGGCCCGTGTGATCTCCTCCTCCCTCTCTAGACTTATACACAGCCCGTGTCATCTCCTCCCTCTCTATACCTATACACAGCCCGTGTCATCTCCTCCCTCTCTATACCTATACACAGCCTGTGTGATCTCCTCCTCCCTCTCTATACCTATACACAGTCCGTGTGATCTCCTCCTCCCTCTCTAGACTTATACACAGCCCGTGTGATCTCCTCCTCCCTCTCTATACCTATACACAGTCCGTGTGATCTCCTCCTCCCTCTCTATACCTATACACAGCCCGTGTGATCTCTTCCTCCCTCTCTATACCTATACACAGCTTGTGTGATCTCCTCCTCCCTCTCTATACCTATACACAGCCCGTGTGATCTCCTCCTCCCTCTCTATACCTATACACAGGCCGTGTGATCTCCTCCTCCCTCTCTATACCTATACACAGCCCGTGTGATCTCCTCCTCCCCCTCTATACCTATACACAGGCCGTGTGATCTCCTCCTCCCTCTCTATACCTATACACAGCCCGTGTGATCTCCTCCTCCCTCTCTATACCTATACACAGCCCGTGTGATCTCCTCCTCCCTTTCTATACCTATACACAGCCCGTGTGATCTCCTCCTCCCCCTCTATACCTATACACAGGCCGTGTGATCTCCTCCTCCCTCTCTATACCTATACACAGGCTGTGTGATCTTCTCCTCCCTCTCTAGACTTATACACAGGCCGTGTGATCTCCTCCTCCCTCTCTATACCTATACACAGCCCGTGTGATCTCCTCCTCCCTTTCTATACCTATACACAGCCAGTGTGATCTCCTCCTCCCTCTCTATACCTATACACAGCCCGTGTGATCTCTTCCTCCCTCTCTATACCTATACACAGCCCGTGTGATCTCCTCCTCCCTTTCTATACCTATACACAGCCCGTGTGATCTCCTCCTCCCCCTCTATACCTATACACAGGCCGTGTGATCTCCTCCTCCCTCTCTATACCTATACACAGCCCGTGTGATCTCCTCCTCCCTCTCTTGACTTATACACAGGCCGTGTGATCTCCTCCTCCCTCTCTATACCTATACACAGCCCGTGTGATCTCCTCCTCCCTCTCTATACCTATACACAGCCCGTGTGATCTCCTCCTCCCCCTCTATACCTATACACAGCTTGTGTGATCTCCGTCTCCCTCTCTATACCTATACACAGGCCGTGTGATCTCCTCCTCCCTTTCTATACCTATACACAGCCCGTGTGATCTCCTCCTCCCTCTCTATACCTATACACAGCCCGTGTGATCTCCTCCTCCCCCTCTATACCTATACACAGGCCGTGTGATCTCCTCCTCCCTCTCTATACCTATACACAGCCCGTGTGATCTCCTCCTCCCCCTCTATACCTATACACAGCCCGTGTGATCTCCTCCTCCCTCTCTATACCTATACACAGCCTGTGGGATCTCCTCCTCCCTCTCTATACCTATACACAGCCTGTGGGATCTCCTCCTCCCTCTCTATACCTATACACAGACCGTGTGATCTCCTCCTTCCTCTCTATACCTATACACAGCCCGTGTGATCTCCTCCTCCCTCTCTTCAGCTATACACAGCCCGTGTGATCTCCTCCTCCCTCTCTTCAGCTATACACAGCCCGTGTGATCTCCTCCTTGCTCTCTTTACCTATACACAGCCCTTGTGATCTCCTCCTCCCTCTCTATAACTATACACAGACCGTGTGATCTCCTCCTCCCTCTCTATACCTATACACAGCCCGTGTGATCTCCTCCTCCCTCTCTATACCTATACACAGCCCGTGTGATCCCCTGCTCCCTCTCTATACCTATACACAGCCTGTGTGATCTCCTCCTCCCTCTCTATACCTATACACAGCCCATGTGATCTCCTCCTCCCTCTCTATACCTATACACAGCCCGTGTGATCTCCTCCTCCCTCTCTATACCTATACACAGCCCGTGTGATCTCCTCCTCCCCCTCTATACCTATACACAGCCCGTGTCATCTCCTCCTCCCCCTCTATACCTATACACAGCCCGTGTCATCTCCTCCTCCCTCTCTTCAGCTATACACAGCCCGTGTGATCTCCTCCTCCCTCTCTTCAGCTATACACAGCCCTTGTGATCTCCTCCTCCCTCTCTATACCTACACACAGCCCGTGTGATCTCCTGCTCCCTCTCTATACCTATACACAGCCTGTGTGATCTCCTCCTCCCTCTCTATACCTATACACAGCCCATGTGATCTCCTCCTCCCTCTCTATACCTATACACAGCCCATGTGATCTCCTCCTCCCTCTCTATACCTATACACAGCCCGTGTGATCTCCTCCTCCCTCTCTATACCTATACACAGCCCGTGTGATCTCCTCCTCCCCCTCTATACCTATACACAGCCCGTGTCATCTCCTCCTCCCCCTCTATACCTATACACAGCCCGTGTCATCTCCTCCTCCCTCTCTTCAGCTATACACAGCCCGTGTGATCTCCTCCTCCCTCTCTTCAGCTATACACAGCCCTTGTGATCTCCTCCTCCCTCTCTATACCTACACACAGCCCGTGTGATCTCCTCCCCCCTCTCTATACCTATACACAGTCCGTGTGATCTCCTCCCTATCTATACCTATACACAGCCCGTGTGATCTCCTCCTCCCTCTCTTCAGCTATACACAGCCCTTGTGATCTCCTCCTCCCTCTCTATACCTACACACAGCCCGTGTGATCTCCTCCTCCCTATCTATACCTATACACAGCCCGTGTGATCTCCTCCTCCCTCTCTATACCTATACACAGCCCGTGTGATCTCCTCCTCCCTCTCTATACCTATACACAGCCCGTGTGATCTCCTCCTCCCTATCTATACCTATACACAGCCCGTGTGATCTCCTCCCCCCTCTCTATACCTATACACAGTCCGTGTGATCTCCTTCTCCCTCTCTATACCTATACACAGCCCGTGTAATCTCCTCCTCCCTCTCTATACCTATACACAGCCCGTGTGACCACCTCCTCCCTCTCTATACCTATACACAGCCCGTGTAATCTCCTCCTCCCTCTCTATACCTATACACAGTCCGTGTGATCTCCTTCTCCCTCTCTATACCTATACACAGCCCGTGTGATCTCCTCCTCCCTCTCTATACCTATACACAGCCCGTGTAATCTCCTCCTCCCTCTCTATACCTATACACAGTCCGTGTGATCTCCTTCTCCCTCTCTATACCTATACACAGCCCGTGTAATCTCCTCCTCCCTCTCTATACCTATACACAGTCCGTGTGATCTCCTCCTCCCTCTCTAGACTTATACACGGCCTTACACCATTGTGCATCCTGGTGCCCTTCTTTAGGGGTTCCCTTACTTAGGGACACCCGACTTACAAACGACCCATAGTTAAAGCTGGACCCCTCTGCCCACTGTGACCTCTGGTGACCTCTCTGGATGTTACTATAGTCCCAGACTGTAATGATCAGCTGTAAGGTGTCTGTAATGAAGCTTTATTGATAATCCTTGGTCCCATTACAGCAAAAAATTTGGAAACTCCAATTGTCACTGGCGCAAAAAAAGCTAATTTGTCTAGTACATACAATTATAAAATATACAGTTCCGACTTACATACAAATTCAACTTAAGAACAAACCTATGGAACCTATCTTGTACGTAACCCGGGGACTGCCTGTATTGCAAAGCTTCATAATGCTTCAACAATTTATGCAAATTCACGAATCCTGGAAGTCCCTCAGTGTGGGAAAGCACCTGCACAGCGGTCAACAAAACTGCATTGACATCAAAATCAATAGATTAGTCAATGTATTGATCCATTCGGTAGCGAAAGGGAAATCAGTAGGAAACTACTGCTACAGATGGAGTCCACTCCAGCACAGAGACCCCTCAAATTGTGCACTTCTGAGGCCGCGCACATTTAGGATTTTTTGATGGCTACTTGGGTGATGTCACCATTGCGAGGCGGCTCCCGGCGGAGCGCTGGGTTCATTTCTTACGTGTTTTCTTGGCACAAGCTTAAAGAAGATTTCAATGTCTTTCTGACACCTCGGATAAAAATCCGGAATCCGTGGATAAACACCGCAGCGTCAGCACTGTAAGGTGCGCGGCAGCAGAGGCGATGTCCTGGGTTCCTGCTCTTCCATCCCCTTTCCCATGTAATATCTGGTTGTGCGGAGAAGCCGCCAGCTCGCAGTAATAAGGCCTTCAGATGGAAACGGCACATCGTTAAAAAAAAAATAATAAAATCTGCATTCCAGATTTTAGGGAAAATTGTGTGTCAGCAGCATTTCTCTGGAAATCATTTCCGCTTTTGGGACACGGTCTTTGCTTTCACTACGGTTGTGACTTTGTGTGTACATGGAGACGAGCAGCGCCAAGATATGATGATGTGCTGCAGGCATTTCCCTGGTGCTGCTTGTGCCGGGTCTCTGTATAATGGGAGGAGGTGGGGGGGTTCTGCTGCCATAGCCAGCGCCCATATTCTGCCAACTGTGATTAGAAAGGTTACTTGTGCCATGTACTTTGCCAAAAATCCAGGTAAGGATCTACTTGAAGATTGTTCCTGCTCCATCTGGGCCAAATGGCTCATTTAGCATTGCAAATATCCAGATCCTGCCTAAAATACTACTGAAATACACATACTACTTGTATGCTTCCCGTAGGGGTAGTTTTACACAGGGTTGTGGCCTAAGTTGCAGAAGAAACGGGCATAAACCTAGCCATGTAGAAGGAGGCATAACGTTAGACTTGGACGTTCTTGACGTCAACAGCTGAACAGAAGATGAAGGAATGGGAACCAATACCGAAATATAAGGAGAGGCCCCACCCAAAGGAAAGCACCAAAGGAACTTTCGGTGGCCAATCCAGGGATGTGGAGTCGGATTTGTGATTAAATGAACCAACTGGGACTCCACAGATTTAGAATTATTTGGTTCAGTTTGGTCAATGCAGTATGGGCCGAATTTTTTTTTATTCTGAAATTTCCCTTAAAGGGAACCTGCCATCAGCAGAGTAGCACTTCTGCCTTGCAGCGCTGGGGTCCTGGGTTCGAATCCCACCCAGGTCAACATCTGCAAAGAGTTTGTATGTTCTCTCTGTGTTTGCATGGGTTTCCTCCGGGTCCTCCGGTTTCCTCCCACACTCCAAAGCATACTGGTAGGTTGATTAGATTGTGAGCCCCATGGGGACAGGGACCGATTTGACGAGCTCTGTGCAGCGCTGCGTAATCTGTGTGCGCTAAATAATTTAAAAAATTATTATTATTATAACTAGCCTAATAAACTGCTACCAGTATGTTGTGTAGCAGCTTTACACCTTACAGACCAGGTTTCTTTCATGACCCAGCTTGGTTCCACCACCCAGAAAATCAACTTTGAAGTGAAATGTAAATTGGTTGTATAAAGTCAAGAAGGCGGAGAGTTTAACAGTGAAGTCAAGCTCTCCCCACCTCTGAACCTCCCTCCTCCCTTGACTTACATTATGCGCTGGACTTTAGGAGATCTGGTTAGCGATGTCTCTGGGTGCAGGACCATCTATTACAGTGAAAGCTTGAATTCAGTGTTAAACTCTCCACCTCCTTGACTTTATACAACAAATTTACACTCAATTCAAAGTTGATTTTCTGGAGTAAGCCACCACCATGGGTCAACATACTGGTAGTGGTTTATTAGGTTTATTTCTGCTGACAGGTTCCCTTCAAATGTCTGTCCGGTTTTTTATATAAGGATTTAGGCCAAGGATGTGGTATGTGGGCTGTACGTCTCAACTTAAGGGGCCACACCAGCAACTAACACTCAACAGTACAGCACAAAATGCCCCCCTGGAGAGCTATGCTGGGAGCAGTACAGTACTGCTGACTAGTACTTACCCCTCCTGGGTTCTCTCCTGCTTCTAGGACCGCTCTGCTCTGGGTCTCCTTACAGTGGCACATACAACCAGATTTCTCAGCTGCACTCACCGCTACTCGACTTTGGAGTTTGAGTCGGAAGGTTGACTCACCAATTCCTCATCCCCGGGCCTATCCTCAGGATCTGGCCCCCCACCAATTGGAACACAGCACAGAAGCAGATTGCACACTATCTGCAGGTACGGGGGTGGTGCAACCAGTTGATCATATGGTGGGTTGTTTCTTCTATAAGGAACACGTCCGCTTGACAGATGTGCTACAACGTGGTCCAATTTGTCAGTTTCACCTGACTTTTCTCTGACCACATAGTGACCAGAAGCCTCTAGATGATAACAGCAGGGGGCCAGCACCCACCATTGAATGACTTCTCAGTTTCCCTCCCCTCTTAAAGCTACTTGGCATTCAAGGAGCAGGATGGGTTGTATAGGAAATTGCGGAGTTGAGCATAGTCACGGGACTTGAGTGGGATATTACGGAGTGAGACATGTGAATGGGTAAGGTCCATTCTCTTCTTCAATTGCAAAGACACAGTGGTAATGAAAGGGCTCCGGCTGATTGTGCACTTCCTGTAATATGGTATAATAAGTAGACGAGACTTTATAACAATGCTCTCACAAACTTTCAAAGCCTCCGGCGCCCACACATACTATTTCATGTGCTGGGTGGAGATGCCGCCTTTGTTTCAGTCTAGTGTCTTTTTACAAGGTAAAGCAGAGTTCACATTCCTGGATGTAGCCAGTAATGGCGTCGGATGGGAGCGGATGTCCCTGGGATGAGGTCGACATAGAATATGATTAGATTGTAAGCTCATGTGTGAAGGACTCCTATACAGTAACATCGTACAGAGGTTTCTTCCTTGGAAAATCTTTCCATCATTCCAAAATTTCATTGGAAAAACCTTGAGCAGAGTTGCTGGCGGCACGGTGGCTCCGTCTTTGGCTTTGTTGCCCAACATGAACTGGGGACCTCGAGTAACAAAGTCAAATTCTGGGAGGATTTTCTACGTTGGGTTCCCTTCTACAATCCTAAGAAGTTCTGATGTGACATGTGACCACTGCAGATCAATCCCCAATGCAGAGGTCACCTGTTTGGTCTACACATGATCGCTGGTGCCCGATGCATAGAGACGGACGGCATTGGTAGCTATTGGAAACAGATGTGCCTATACAGTGGCATCCTATATGATATCCTCCTAGAGATCCTCCTACCATCAATAGAGATATTGTATTTTGATAATTCTCCATTCCCTTCCCCTCCAGCATGTGTTCTATACACGATATACATGGATAATATTGCTGACCTTTGCACTTATAACCTCCCCGTTACGTCATAGATACAGAGGAAACTTGCATTAGCCCCATCAGTCTCTGGACACAGTAATCTTCTGTTAATCCAGAAGTGTCAATCTCCTGGTTTATAGTTGACTTTTCAGGTAAACCTGCTCATCCTGAGCACATCGGGACAGGTTTGATGGATGAACAATGTAGACATTGTGTTACAGAGAAACGTAAGCACTAGGCCGCACCACCATCACTGACTGACGACCTGCTATGGGTCCCTACGTATATATATCCTGGTGGTGGATGGGACTTCTTCAGATGTCCATAGATGAGGCAGCAAGCAGGTTAGTCCAGTCCTCACTGCTTATGACGAGGATGGTATTGTCCACTGAAGTATCTGATGTGACCTCCTAGAGGCCAGAAGATGTGGCCCATTGTTCCTCCACTAGACTCTGTAGCTCTTGTTCCTTATTCTTTGTCTTTTTAATATTACTTAAGCCACAGAGGAGGAAAGTCAAACAAACCCACGGACAACCTAAGGACAACTTATGGTTGGAGGGAAGCCTCCCAAGTCTTTCCAGACACATGGGGGGTCATTTACTAAGGGCCCGAATCGCTATATTTCGTTGGGTTTTTCCGAATATTACTGATTTGCGCCGTATTTCCGTGAATTGCCCTGGGGTTTTGGTGCACGCGATCTGTTTGTGGTGCGACAGAAATCGGGAGCGTGGCCGTCGTAAAACTTAACGGATTCGGAAAAAACGCGGAATTTAAAAAAAAAAAAAAAGTGTCGCTTGACACACACTTACATGCACCAAGAAATAGAAGATGAAGTCCAGCGGACCTCGGCGCAGCAGCGACACCTAGTGGATATCGGCGCACAGACCTTAGTGATGATAGATGATAGAAATTGGACACGTTGAATATACCTTTGTTCCAGGAGTGTTTGAGAGGCATCCGGTTGTGACATTAGATGCCCATATACATAAGAGGATTGATACATATTTCAGTATTTTAAAGTCTACCTACATGCGCGTCCAGTTGTGAAGGACTATTACCAGGTGTAGTGAGGTCAGACTTGCATGGTGTCCACAGCTTCACATTCCAACAGCTTAGAGCCATGTTTTTCTGGATAAGATCTCACTCGGCAATCAGTCACCCAACGTACTTTCGGTAACTTGGCCAATGATTCCACCACCTAGTGATCAGCCCAGTCCTGAGAGGACATGGAATACTTTGTCCTACACACTGTAGTTTTAGGTATAATGTATGGTGGATCCATCCATTACCTTCATGAAGCCAGTCTGAAGTGCAGGAGGTATCAGACTGGGGGATCTATCACTCATCGGATGTTCAGTTTTATAATCCGGCTATTTATAGCACCTTTGTGGTCTCTTCGTTGTCAGTGGGTGTGTGGTTACCCAGGTGCGGCCGGCGGGGGCCCATCACACACGGCAAATACTCCGGCTGTTTGCTCCACGTCGAGCTCGTGTCACCTGGAGCTTATGGGGTCGGACATCACAACAGAATTCCCCAGGTGCCGGGTCTATAGCAAAGGAAACAAAAACCTGTGATTGACGGACCACCGGGGTTTCATGAAATTCACCCCCAGCTATCATGTATGTAGACTTATAGCAGATAAAGCTCAGGGTATTACATTCTCTGCGATATCCTAGGATCCTAGTGATTGGATACATTACTCAACTGAATACTCAAGAGAATCACAGGGTGCAGGGTCAGTGATGTCATTGACCTCTATTAGGCTACATCGGCAGCGCTGTATGATGTCACTGGCGTCTGTATGGATAGACTGCAATGTCTGGAAGCTCATTGGCTGCATTGTCTGTGAGGTTATTTACTCCCCTCTGTTAATTGGCTGCAATATCTGTGATGTCATTAGCTTCCCTCTGTTGATTGGCTGCATTGTCTGCGCGGTCATTGGCTCCCCTCTGTTGATTGGCTGCATTGTCTGTAATGTCATTAGCTCCCCTCTGTTGATTGGCTGCATTGTCTGCGTGGTCATTGGCTGCCCTATGTTGATTGGCTGCATTGTCTAGGCGGTCATTGGCTCCCCCATGTTGATTGGCTGCATTGTCTGTGATGTCATTGGCTCCCCTATGTTGATTGGCTGCATTGTCTGTGATGTCATTGGCTCTCCCCCCTGTTGATTGGCTGCGTTGTCTGTAATGTCATTGGCTCCCCTATGTTGATTGGCTGCATTGTCTGTGATGTCATTGGCTCCCCCCTGTTGATTGGCTGCATTGTCTGTGATGTCATTGGCTCTCCCCCCCTGTTGATTGGCTGCATTGTCTGTGATGTCATTGGCTCCCCTATGTTGATTGGCTGCATTGTCTGTGATGTCATTGGCTCCCCCCTGTTGATTGGCTGCGTTGTCTGTAATGTCATTGGCTCTCCCCCCTGTTGATTGGTTGCATTGTCTGTGATGTCATTGGCTCTCCCCCCTGTTGATTGGCTGCATTGTCTGTGATGTCATTGGCTCTCCCCCCCTGTTGATTGGCTGCATTGTCTGTGATGTCATTGGCTCTCCCCCCCTGTTGATTGGCTGCGTTGTCTGTAATGTCATTGGCTCCCCTCTGTTGATTGGCTGCGTTGTCTGTAATGTCATGGGCTCTCCCCCCTGTTGATTTGGCTGCATTGCCTGTGATTCCATAGGCTTCTCTGTAGTATGTCATAGACCCCAGGTGCATTAACAGGCCTTATTGTAAGGATTGTCATTGTCTTCCAATGTACAAATACTCCATAGTCCTGATAGTTGGGGCTTCCGTATATTTCAGTAGAATTTTCTCCTTGATGTCTCTGGTACCATCTACGAATCAGCCGACACTTCTAACATATAAAACCTCAAGTTGCGGCCATAGTCTCCTACCCTGCATGTGATCTTATCACCGTTTTCTCCATTTCCCATCACTCCATACACACATTTTTCGGATCCATACTTGGACGACCCTTTAAATCAAATTTCCCATTCCAGAATTGTGCACAGTTGTTTGATGTTTGCAACTTTTACTCCCGTTTTACGTTTTCGTACTTGACGTAACGCTCCTTCCCCACAATATTGGTTGCGTTTCTTTGTGTGTTCCGGTAAAGCTCAGGCGTGGGGGGGGGGGGATGTCACATGTTTGGGCTATCACGCCGCGCCTCCGTGCGCTGCAGAGTGGACCTGGCAGTCCTGCTGTTTGCTTGGTGCTCTTTGGCTCGGCGCTGATAAGCAATAGACAGTCTGGCTCCTTCAAGGAGTCTCTCAGCAGCGTCTGAGCACTCGGCAGTTCGGAAACCCTCTGGCTGACTTTCCCCTGTGGACTGTTCATTTATCAGGAAATGAAATTGGTTACAGGGTTACTCGCGTTGCCAAACCTCACTGACGAAATCAGGATTGTTCCTACTCGCACGAGCAGAGGGCCCTCTCGTTAACCCTCGTAGGATTGTTGAATTAGAAGGACAGGAACCCCCTCTTCCTCCCCTGTTTCGGAAAAATAAAAATAAAAATGACTGCTTGTTGCTTTCCCAATGCCAGAAGAGGAAGGAAACGGTAATATTATTAAGTATTCTATTTTGTTTGAACCCTTTTTTTTGTTTGTTTTTTTAAGGGGGGGGGGGTCCATAAACTCCCAACCCCCCCCCCCCCCCCCCAAAAAAAAAAAAAAAAAATTAGCAACTCATAAAAGAAATAAATCAAATATTTTTAATGGGTCATGTGGATAGGCTCTAAACCTCTAAGATAGAATATCCTTTTATTTCGAAAAATACTCCTTAATGGTGTCTTCCCGTTGAATTGCTAGAAGATGCAATTGCTTTACAATCAGTAGAGGCCCAACCTTTGAGAATGCCTTGCGACTCTGGGGTCAAAGGGTAAGGGAAGTGCCGGTAAGGCATTGCCTCCCCTTTGCCTTAAACAAAATCTATGCTGTCAAAAAAAAAGTGTCATAAATTATAATAGATCTGGCTTTAAAGGGGTTTCACCACTTATGATGAACGTTAACGGGGGAAGTAGAAGACCCTAATGGGGTCACACGTCTTATACTTACCCTGTTAGTTTGCCAGGAGCTGCAGGTCATGTGACCACCGGGCAGAAGGACTTCCTGTTACATCAGGTTTGCTGCTGACTTCCGGTGCAGTCATTATTGTGTGCACGCCCCTACCATGATAACCTGTCCCAAATCGGAGGTTGGCGGTGCCCCCCATGCCTTGTGTCCCCCATGCCTCTACAAATACCAATATGAGATTTGTTATGACGGAGGGGGTCGTGCATACAGAAATCACTGCACGGCCTCCTCCATAGGCCAGAAAACAGTGCAGAAGAACACGTTTTTACTCCGGGTCCAACAGTTTGAGGACCTGTTTAGGAGCCCAAATCTGGTCGTGTTTTACCAAGTAAAATCTATTCATCTATAGGATAGGTCATTAATAAATCGGGGTAAGGGTGCAACACCCAACAGAGTGGAGCCAGGAGCCGCCAACTTTTTGTCATGGAATAAATCGTATAATTACCCTCTAAAGAGGAAGAATCTTTCTAAAAGTTTAGATGCAGCTGTGACCATCTTGGTGGTGATAGCAGATATCCCCCGTATGTGGAGCTGGATGGAGATATCACTAATGACTACGTGTTAGTTGCCTTTGGCTCGGAGGATCAGGAGATGTTTTTATTTTTTTGCGATTCTTGAAAGTTCATCCAAACAGCGCGACTTTCACATAGTTCTCGTCTGCCCGCTGGCGCGCTCCATTTACTGTCTGATGTTATTACATGGAAAAACCTGCAGAAAAAAAAATGAGGAGCCGCCAAATAACACGCTTTATTTTTTGCTGTTGTTGTTTTCAAATTTGAGAAAGTTTTGGCCCCGTGATCAGAGTCCGATTCATCACACAGAGCGGATCGTCAGGGGATCTCCGGGCGTCGGATACATTGTTATTTCACAATGTTAATTTAGTCTTTTGCAGTAGATACATTTAAAGGGGAAGTAAAAGGTTAGGAAATGTATAACCTATCATTGGGGAAGGTGATCATTAATAATAATAATAATAATATTTATATAGCGCACACAGATTACGTAGCGCTGCACAAAGCATGTCACATCAGTCCCTGTCCCCAATGGGACTCACAATCTAATCAACCTGTATGTTTTGGAGTGTGGGAGGAAACCCACGCAAACACGGAGATAACATAACAAATTCTTTGCAGATGTTGACCCTGGGACTTAAACCCAGGACCCCAGCGCTGCAAGGCTGTAATGCTAACCACTAAGCCACCATGCCGCCACATTTGAGATTGACGGGTCCAACTCCTGCCCCTTCCCCCCATGTATCAGACACTTAAAGTGACAGGCCAGAGATGACGTGGTCTTGCAAGGCGATACCTATGTATCTCTGATCCTATTCAAGAGTTTGGGGATGAACTGCAATGCTAAATACAGGCACAATAATGCATACTGTACTGTTCTGGGTCGCAAGTTAAAATACTGCAGTACTTGGGGGTCTTACACAAAACAGTTTTTGCAGGACCCAGTGCTGAGACCCCCAAAACACCCCCACACACACACACACACACACACACACACACACTGTAAAACCAGGTTTTACCCCCACTAAACTACCAGCCCCCTCAGGCGGGGGATAAGATGTTTTTTCTAGAATTCCCTCTTTTATGGGTAATTTGACTTTTTTTTTAAAAAAAAAAGTGACTCTTCTCTTCCAATTTTCACGTGAGATGAGTCAAATTTATTGGTTGCAGGGGAATTCTCTATTTTATGGTTCAGTATAAACATATTAAAGATAAGAATGTCATCTTTCCAGTCACATCCGGCCTATGGTTCTGTGTGCTACAGAACTGGACAGTCAGTTAACAAATTGGTGGGAACTGGATCTTTATCTGCTGCTTGCATTTTCAGCCATGTCTTTATTGTTGCTGGTGTGTAGGTCACAAAGCCATAAGCCTGTGTATGTAATCTGAAAGATGAGATAATTCTCTTTAATATGACACCAGAATCATGTTTCTAGGACCTTTAGAACAGCAGATAGGAACTTCTGAACCACGGCCCCCCTGCAACCACTAAACTTGACTCATCTCATGTGAAAATGAGTCATATTTGCCTGACTTTGGGGGAGATTTTTTTTACATGTAAACAGGTGAGATTACACATAATAGAGGGAATTTTAGAAAGGACATTTCATTCCTTAACCTGAAGGACTATTAGTTTAATGAGGTAAACCTGGGGACAAGTTTTCCTTTAAGGAAGCTCCCCCTAGTGGTGGCTGCAGTCTTACAGAACTTCATCATTTACCTCTATGCCTGGAAGCAGGAGTTTTAGAGCGAGGTATTTAAAAATCAAAGGTACGGAAAATATTAGGGTGGTTGACCGAAAAACTGCTAAGCGTTGCCCATTGTTCATCTCCATTGAATGTTACGGGGCGTGCAGTGACCATACATGGAGTCGTAGGCGTTGGGTGTAAGTAGCCGTTGTTGAAGGAATGTTCCATTATTTGCAGTGTGACTTTGGCTGTGGAGGGGGGGGGGTATGGAGGCCGGGGCTGAGTGTTGCTGCGGTGGATTCAGCCGTACACTACACTCTGCATGTACAAAGATCTCCCCGAGCCGCTCCAAGACACATTGTCTGTCTCCTAATGAAGACATAACAAGTTCTCCTTACATCTGCAACCGTAAGGGTTATTAAGGTTCCTCGGAGCGAGTGGAGTAATGACTACCAGTAATACATCCCCGGCACTTTCCACTGCACTTATTGTCCACGTTCTTTCCTGTTTTTCTATTGGTTTGTGGCAGCGAAATGTATCATACGACAAGGGTCAAGTGCAGGCGCGACCCGACCCGGCACAAAACAATAAGACACCGGGAGGGGGGGGCAGGGTCTCCCAAACATTACACATGTCCCTACCCTCCTTCGGGGTCATGTTTGGCCATCACATTGTGTCCTGGGGAGGCCACGAGGGGCTTATACACAGCAGCCAATCTGAAGAAGCCGTCATGATAAACCAGGGGCGCGAACTCATAGACCCAGGCATCGTGACACCAGTGATCTTCTTATATTTGTGATCCATGGCCTCCTCCCTTTTAATATTAAGTGTTTATAATTATGCAAATGAGCCAGAAGGGCTTCTAGAGAGTCCTTCTCTCTGTGTCGTAGATTCACAGGCTGTTACACTGTGCAGGAACTGATGGGGGAAGTTCTGAGGGAGCAGAGGGGAAAGGGATCGGGATAGACACAGTTCCACCATGCACCACCTATCGTAAAGTGTCCGTCCAGAAGAAGGCACCAAGAATATGGCGGCCACGAGGAATCTCTCGATCTACATCCCATCCCAAGGTGCTGAGGTTTATGTTATGTCTTGGGCTACTGTATCTCTCGTACCTTCAAGCGGTTTCCACCATCTGGCGCCACTTTCTCTCCATTTGGACTCTCTCCAAAACTCCACCAGAAATCAGTGTGCACAAAGTCTTTGGACACCATTGCATGGCAGCCACGTCCACGCCTGCAGTCCAACCCTCTGCGATGGGCATCTGACGTTCCTCATGAGATTAACCATACAAGGTCAGATCCTGGTGGTCTCATACAGGGGTCAGAACATCTCCTACATGACCTCACATTGTCCAGGGAGGGCACGGCTCTGCATGAGCTCATAGGAAATGTCTGTAGCCCTGGTCCATGAATGGACGGCCGGTGGGGCCGGCGCACCCCCACCCCCCCACCCCCCGTCCTGCCGGTTATCCTCCATATCAGGAGTGCTGTGTGTGCAGGCCTCACATTACCAGTGAATGGGAGCCTGTAAGTTATCGCGCAGCCCTTCCAGGGCATATAGATTGTGGAGCCAGAGGTCTGCAGCCTGAATAGGGGGTATTAGTCAGCACGTCCTGGACTCAGACAGATAAGGGTCCGCTTCCCGGCCCGCTCCCATCACAGTGTTACAGGCTGGTGACACAAAGTCTGCCTCTGGTTTTTAAGCAATTGTTATCATTTTTTTTTTCTTATTTACTTGCCTGAGGTTATAAATGTACAAATAACACCAAGAAAAGTCCAGGAATAACCCGAAGCCGCCGTCCCAGAGTATCTAACCGTCCCCAGACTCATTATATGTGTATCAGGACCGGCCCCAAATACAAGATTAATAAGTCCTCGGACATCGGGCGGCCACCGGAGGGAGGGCTCATAACTCAATCTACTATTAATAATGGAAGACCACAGAGAAGAGGAAGAAAAGGTTCTGCCAAAATATTCTCTGGATTATTCTATTGGGTTTTGGATACAGTGTGACAGCAGCAAAGCCCCTGTGCAAGAATACTGGCAGCCACCACATGTCACCCCGGGGATAGGGAAACCGAAATCCTAGAAATGAGCTCATTAATCAGAAGTAGTAGCTCATCCTGTATTATACTCCAGAGCTGCACTCACTATTCTTCTGCTTGTGCATTCACTGTACTTACATGGCATTACTTATCCTGTACTGATCCTGAGTTACATCCTGTATTATACCCCAGAGCTGCACTCACTATTCTGCTGCTGGTGCAGTCACTGTGTTACATACATGACATTACTTATCCTGTACTGATCCTGAGTTACATCCTGTATTATACCCCAGAGCTGCACTCACTATTCTGCTGCTGTAGTCACTGTGTACATACATGACATTACTTATCCTGTACTGATCCTGAGTTACATCCTGTATTATACCCCAGAGCTGCACTCACTATTCTGCTGCTGGTGCAGTCACTGTGTACATACATGACATTACTTATCCTGTACTGATCCTGAGTTACATCCTGTATTATACCCCAGAGCTGCACTCACTATTCTGCTGCTGGTGCAGTCACTGTGTACATACATGACATTACTTATCCTGTACTGATCCTGAGTTACATCCTGTATTATACCCCAGGGCTGCACTCACTATTCTACTGCTGGTGCAGTCACTGTGTACATACATGACATTACTTATCCTGTACTGATCCTGAGTTACATCCTGTATTATACTCCAGAGCTGCACTCACTATTCTGCTGCTGGTGCAGTCACTGTACATACATGACATTACTTATCCTGTACTGATCCTGAGTTACATCCTGTATTATACTCCAGAGCTGCACTCGCTATTCTGCTGCTGGTGCAGTCACTGGGTACATACATGACATTACTTATCCTGTACTGATCCTGAGTTACATCCTGTATTATACTCCAGAGCTGCACTCACTATTCTGCTGCTGCTGGTGCAGTCACTGTGTACATACATGACATTACTTATCCTGTACTGATCCTGAGTTACATCCTGTATTATACCCCAGAGCTGCACTCACTATTCTGCTGCTGCTGGTGCAGTCACTGTGTACATACATGACATTACTTATCCTGTTCAGGTGCTGAGTTACGTTCTGACTGCCGCAGCAGAATAGTGAGTGAAGCTCTGAAGTATATTCCAGTATGTTGTTGTGGATCAGTACAGGGTTGACCACATTGATGTTTTTGTTTAGCGCTCTAGTGTTCCACCATCCTGTACGGTTAGTGAGTGGCGATTACACTGGGTTGTGTTGCAAGGACCCATAGACACACATGGAAATGGGGAACTTGTTGTAGACTGAGTCTCGGTTTGGGTCACGGTCAGGACGAGCTCCGCTTTCCATTCAGTGAGTAATGACATGACGCAATGTGCACCATATAAACATTCCCGTAAGCGCCGCCATGTTATACCGCATCCTGTAGACGTGTCGCCTGGAGATGTTACGTACTGAGACATCGCTCTGTGTCTCCATCCGGTCCAGTTGCAGAATTCTGTTTCCTAGAATGAGATGTCCCTGCCCTGCGCCCCAGTTACCCGTCACTGGCTGCGTGTGATCCAGAGCTTTCACACTAATTGGCCAGAAACAAGACTTTTTTTTTGCAAGTTTCACTTTTCAGGAAAATATATTGTCCATTTAGCCAGGAAGAAGCCCCCTGCATTGTCAGGGGGTGTACGGGCCACTTGGAGAGTTCAGCCAATAGTTACCCATAAACATTAGATGGTTGGTCCAGCTATCCCTGGTGCTCTATTCAGGAGAGCAGCAATGGGCCGAGGGTTCTCTGATACTTACCTTTTCCTCTTCCCCTGAACAGCAGTAGAAGTCTTCTCCTAGTCTCATGTACGTTGCTTAGGAGCCGGCAGATGATGATATCACATCACGTTTTCAGGCTGCAGAGTCTCAAAGGGCCATTGCAAAAAGAGGGAGGATTGATGGAGTTTTGAACGGGTGGGAAACGGTGGGAGCTAAAGACCTGGGGCTATTTTAATGCCCCCTTTTCTGTAGCTCACTCCTTACTATACCCCTTTTCTGTGGCCTATTCTGTGGGGACTTGGCTAAAACGGGGCATTGTGATTATTGGGGGCACTAACACTGTTGACTATTGATTAAAGGGGCTTTGTGACTCTTTGTTGCTCTTTGGGGGCACCGTGAATATTGGGTACTGTTGGGAGGATTGTGACTATCGGCTGCTGTGTGGTGACACTGTTACTATTGGCTGCTGTGTGGAGCCACGGTGACTATTGGCTGCTGTGATGGCACTGTGACTATTGGCTGCTGTGATGGCACTGTGACTATTGGCTGCTGTGGCGGCACTGTGACTATTGGCTGCTGTGGCGGCACTGTGACTATTGGCTGCTGTGGCGGCACTGTGACTATTGGCTGCTGTGATGGCACTGTGACTATTGGCTGCTGTGATGGCACTGTGACTATTGGCTGCTGTGGCGGAACTGTGACTATCGGCTGCTGTGTGGTGGCACTGTGACTATTGGCTGCTGTGGCGGCACTGTGACTATTGGCAGGTGTGGCTGCACTGTGACTATTGGCTGCTGTGTTGCAGCACTGTGGCTGTCGGCTGCTGTGTGGCGGTACTGTGGCTGTCGGCTGCTGTGTGGCGGCACTGTGGCTATCGGTTGCTGTGTGGCGGCACTGTGGCTGTCGGCTGCTGTGTGGCGGCACTGTGGCTGTCGGCTGCTGTGTGGCGGCACTGTGGCTGTCGGCTGCTGTGTGGCGGCACTGTGGCTGTCGGCTGCTGTGTGGCGGCACTGTGGCTGTCGGCTGCTGTGTGGCGGCACTGTGGCTGTCGGCTGCTGTGTGGCGGCACTGTGGCTGTCGGCTGCTGTGTGGCGGCACTGTGGCTGTCGGCTGCTGTGTGGCGGCACTGTGGCTGTCGGCTGCTGTGTGGCGGCACTGTGGCTGTCGGCTGCTGTGTGGCGGCACTGTGACTGTCGGCTGCTGTGTGGCGGCACTGTGACTGTCGGCTGCTGTGTGGCGGCACTGTGACTGTCGGCTGCTGTGTGGCGGCACTGTGACTGTCGGCTGCTGTGTGGCGGCACTGTGACTGTCGGCTGCTGTGTGGCGGCACTGTGACTGTCGGCTGCTGTGTGGCGGCACTGTGACTGTCGGCTGCTGTGTGGCGGCACTGTGACTGTCGGCTGCTGTGTGGCGGCACTGTGACTGTCGGCTGCTGTGTGGCGGCACTGTGACTGTCGGCTGCTGTGTGGCGGCACTGTGACTGTCGGCTGCTGTGTGGCGGCACTGTGACTGTCGGCTGCTGTGTGGCGGCACTGTGACTGTCGGCTGCTGTGTGGCGGCACTGTGACTGTCGGCTGCTGTGTGGCGGCACTGTGACTGTCGGCTGCTGTGTGGCGGCACTGTGACTGTCGGCTGCTGTGTGGCGGCACTGTGACTATTGGCTGCTCCTGTCCAATCCTATATTTCTTTCTGTAGGAATCTGTATATGTGCAACATTTTTATCCCTATGTGCGCTTATGTCTCGGTACCTTATCTGTATAAAATACGGTGAGCTTACAAATAATGGCTGACTATTGGATAGAACGCACCCGCCACCGGTTTGTGTTGCGAGACCCATAGACACACATGGAAATGGGGAACTTGTTGTAGACTCTGAGGTCTCGGTTTGGGTCACTGTCAGGACAAGCTCCGCTTTCCATTCAGTGAGTAATGACATGACGCAATGTGCACCATGTAAACATTCCCGTAAGCGCCGCCATGTTATACCGCATCCCGGAGACGCGTCGCCTGGAGATGTTACGTACTGAGACATCGCTCTGTGTCTCCATCCGGTCCAGTTGCAGAATTCTGTTTCCTGGAATGAGATGTCCCTGCCCTGCGCCCCAGTTACCCGTCACTGGCTGTGTGGGATCCGCAGCTTTCATACTAATTGGCCAGAAACAAGACTTTTTAGCAAGTTTCACTGTTTTTATGGAATTCCAAAATATTGTATTGACCATTTAGCCAGGAAGATGCCTCCTGCATTGTCAAGGGGTGTACGGGCCACTTGGAGAGTTCAGCCAATAGTTCCCTATAAACATGGTAGGTCCAAATAATGTTCTACACAAGGCTGTGGGCCAAATCTAGTCTGGGCCTTGTGTGATCCGGCTCATCTCCTTACACCTATAGGCCCTGTGTCACCCGGCCCATCTCTCTGCCCCTATGGGCCTTGTATTACCCAGCCCGTCTCCCTGCAGACGGCGTCATTCTCTGTGTAGTGGTCAGAACAGGGTACTGCAGATCCTATCCAATTAATTTTCATAGGAAGTAATCTTCTCCCACAATTTAAGCTGTGCTGGTGGTTGTTGGACCTTCACTAGTTTCTTATTAAGGGCCTATTTTAAGGTACAGTATCACAGTTTTCTGGGATGGAAATTTAGGGCAGCACGGTGGCTTAGTGGTTAGCACTACAGCCTTGCAGCGCTGGGTTCAACATCTGCAAAGAGTTTGTATGTTCTCTCCATGTTTGTGTGGGTTTCCTCCCACACTCCAAAACATACTGGTAGGTTGATTAGATTGTGAGCCCCATTGGGGACAGTGAACGATTTGGCAAGTTCTGTGCAGCGCTGCGTAATCTGTGTGCGCTATATAAATAAAGGAATTATTATTATTATGGCGGTAACGCCATTTGAGTACAAAACGTTGGGCTTGCGTTGCCAATTATCCATATGGATTGTGGACCCTCCCTGACCCATGCACGGAGGTGCAGGACTTGGCACCGCTCTAACTGCTATAGGGTTCTGCTGCCCTCCTGGCACCTTATATATGGATCACATACAGGTCAGTGATTATTACAGAACCAGCGCCTGATACAATCTATTCCTTCGGTGTGATGGACACGGACCTCCCGGAGTTCGCCCACGGGTCACGGTCCATCCCTCCTGATATTAGGTGTCATGATCCCTATGGCCGCCCCTTGTACGGCGGGTGGCTCCTGTTTTTGTAGCACGATACAGGAATGAGACAGATGAGAAATGAAGCAGGAAGAGAGGACAGTCACGGTGAGTAGGTGCTCTGGAGCCAGACGCGGGACAGTAATAGAGGAAATATGCGCTCTGGTAATGTGAGGTTTCACTTAAACCCCCTGAGAGCCTTCATGTCTCCGCTGCCGTCCTCTCCTGCGCAATCCCCTGGCACCAGATAACTGTCAGCTATGTATAACACACAAGGCCTGTGTTCTTGGGCTGACATAGTCCTCCTCGGGGCTCGCTGGGAGAAGTAGTGTTAGACTAGACGTCGCAGACCTGGTGCACAGGTTTTTTGCATCATTATTACTTCCCTGGTGGCCATGATGCTCCAGGACGGGACAGATACTTTGTATTCTTGTGATTTAACCATCTAGTGGCTGCAGAGAATAGAGAAGTGTTTCTTGCGGTAGGTTGGTTCTTACATCTGTTCCAAGGACTTCCTGTGGCTTTAGATAAAGTCACGTGATTGGGACGGCAGACAGTCTGCAATGTACTTGGACCGTCTCGTTTTTTGCACCTCTCTCCAAACCACTGACGATGACTTCTGCTTTTAGCTCACGCGATGTTCTGCCGTCTGCATGTTGTGCCTCCGCTCTCTTATTTTTTTTTTTTCTTCTCTCTCTGTCTCTGGGGTTGTAAAAGCAAACAGCACATAGCGATCCAGCCCAGACGCCATCAAAGCCGGATTCGTATAACGCACGCAGGCTCTTCTCATTATACGTTATACTAAAAGCGACTGGGATAATATTGTATCCCACATAGTCACATCATAGATGACTGTGCATACAGACAGCACATCACATTGGAAATTCAGGTAATCTGCAGGCAGCATGTTATAGAGCAGGAGGACCTGAGCAGATTGTACATAGTGTCCTATCTTCAGGCAGCATGTTATATAGCAGGAGGAGATGAGCACATTGTACACAGTGTCCTATCTGCAGGCAGCATGTTATAGAGCAGGAGGTGCTGAGTAGATTGTACATAGTGTCCTATCTGCAGGCAGCATGTTATAGAGCAGGAGGAGCTGTGCACATTGTACATAGTGTCCTATCTGCAGGCAGCATGTTATAGAGAAGGAGGAGCTGAGCACATTGTACATAGTGTCCTATCTGCAGGCAGCATGTTATAGAGCAGGAGGAGCTGAGTACATTATACATAGGGTCCTATCTGCAGGCAGCATGTTATAGAGCAGGAGGAGCTGAGCAGATTGTACATAGGGTTCTTTCTGCAAGCAGCATGTTATAGAGCAGGAGGAGCTGAGCAGATTGTACATAGTGTCCTATCTGCAGGCAGCATGTTATAAAGCAGGAGGAGCTGAGCAGATTGTACATAGGGTTCTATCTGCAGGCAGCATGTTATAGAGCAGGAGGAGCTGAGCAGATTATACATAGTGTCCTATCTGCAGGCAACATGTTATAGAGCAGGAGGAGCTGAGCAGATTGTACATACTGTCCTATCTGCAGGCAGCATGTTATAGAGCCGGAGGAGCTGAGCAGATTATACATAGTGTCCTATCTGCAAGCAGCATGTTTTAGAGCAGGAGGAGGTGAGCAGATTGTACATACTGTCCTATCTGCAGGCAGCATGTTATAGAACAAGAGGAGCTGAGCAGATTATACATATTGTCCTATCTGCAGTCAGCATGTTATAGAGCAGGAGGAGCTGAGCAGATTGTACATATTGTCCTATCTGCAGGCAGCATGTTATAGAGCAGGAGGAGCTGAGCACATTGTACATAGTGCCCTATCTGCAGGCAGCATGTTATAGAGCAGGAGGGGCTGAGCAGATTATACATATTGTCCTATCTGCAGGCAGCATGTTATAGAGCAGGAGGAGCTGAGCAGATTGTACATATTGTCCTATCTGCAGGCAGCATGTTATAGAGCAGGAGGAGCTGAGCACATTGTACATAGTGCCCTATCTGCAGGCAGCATGTTATAGAGCAGGAGGGGCTGAGCAGATTATACATATTGTCCTATCTGCAGGCAGCATGTTATAGAGCAGGAGGAGCTGAGCACATTGTACATATTGTCCTATCTGCAGGCAGCATGTTATAGAACAAGAGGAGCTGAGCAGATTATACATAGTGTCCTATCTGCAGGCAACATGTTATAGAGCAGGAGGAGCTGCGCAGATTGTACATACTGTCCTATCTGCAGGCAGCATGTTATAGAGCCGGAGGAGCTGAGCAGATTATACATAGTGTCCTATCTGCAAGCAGCATGTTATAGAGCAGGAGGAGCTGAGCAGATTATACATATTGTCCTATCTGCAGTCAGCATGTTATAGAGCAGGAGGAGCTGAGCAGATTGTATATATTGTCCTATCTGCAGGCAGCATGTTATAGAGCAGGAGGAGCTGAGCACATTGTACATAGTGCCCTATCTGCAGGCAGCATGTTATAGAGCAGGAGGGGCTGAGCAGATTATACATATTGTCCTATCTGCAGGCAGCATGTTATAGAGCAGGAGGAGCTGAGCAGATTGTACATAGTGTCCTATCTGCAGGCAGCATGTTATAGAGCAGGAGGAGCTGAGCACATTGTACATAGTGCCCTATCTGCAGGCAGCATGTTATAGAGCAGGAGGAGCTGAGCAGATTTTACATATTGTCCTATCTGCAGTCAGCATGTTATAGAGCAGGAGGAGCTGAGCAGATTGTACATATTGTCCTATCTGCAGGCAGCATGTTATAGAGCAGGAGGAGCTGAGCACATTGTACATAGTGCCCTATCTGCAGGCAGCATGTTATAGAGCAGGAGGAGCTAAGCAGATTGTACATAGTGTCCTGTCTTTACCAGGTTCCATGAAGGGAAACTCGCTTTGCGCCCTGCATAAGATGTTGTAACAACGCTGCTACATTTTTTGTATTTTTTGCCTTTGAAAAGCCTCTGAGATATCAGAGAGGAGAGCGGATCACATGAGATGTCACGTAGGAAAAAAGAAGATCCTAGTAAACTCCGGGAGCAGGCGTCGGCGGCCAGTGACAGCGCTGCGGCTGGATAAGGTTTCCCTCCATTATTGATGGGCCGGTCAGCCTCACATTGTCCTCCTTGTTGTAATCATGTTGCATGGTGGCGCTTTATTATTAGGCCCAGCCACATCCTTATAAATAATGTATTATCTCCCCGACTATCACCGCCCCGAGGCTCCCAGCTCCAGTCCTGTTGACTTAAGCAACAATTAGGAGCAGACACCCGGCCGGTTCCCATGGCGGGTCCTGTGCCTGACATGAGGGGTAGCCATCCGGGCAGGATCACATAGAGGTCACACTGCCCACCACACGCTCTCCATTGTTTAACCACTTCGGAGCCACCTGGTCGCCTTCCTTAAAGGGGTATCCTGTTATATGTTCATGCTGTGACTCGCTGCTCCCACCCTCCCCACTCCATAGACTTCTAGTAATATGGAATCAGCAGAGATTTCATGGAAAGCAGGCGAGGAGGGAGGATGATAAATAATAATATATAGCTCAGCCAGAAAATGATGACCTCTTTTACATTGAGCATATGTGATTTTAGTTCAGTGTGTAGATGAGGAGTAACACTATCACAGCTCCTAATGCGACATACTCTCTCCGGTTTTCCATAAGTTTTTTTCCAGTCTCCAGTTTAATCGTCTAGTTGGAGGCGTAGCAGCTGTGACTCACTCCTCCCACTCACCACTTCACAGATTTCTTTGGAGTCTCTGTATTTTGCAGCTCAGTTTCTTCTTCTTGTTGGAGACGTAGCTGCTGTGACTCACTTCTCCCCCTCTCTGTAGAGTTCTGTGGAGTCTCTGAATATTAGAGCAGCTCAGTTTGAATGTCTGTTTTGAGACGAGGCAGCTGTGACTCACACCTCTCTCTCCCCTCTCCATAGACCTTAATGCAGTCTCTGTGTATTTGCAGCTCAGTTTAATCTACTGGTTGGAGACCTAGCTGCTGTGACTCACCCCTCCCCTCTCCATAGACTTCAATGGAGTCTCTGTACATTAGCAACTCAGTTCGAATGTCTGGTTGGAGGCCTTGCTGCTGTGACTCACTCCTCCCCCTCCCCTCTCCATAGACTTCTATGGAGTCTCTGTATATTTGCAGCTCTGTTTAATCTTCTGGGTGAAAAGGTAGCTGCTGTGACTCACCCCCACCTCCCTCTCCATAGACTTCTATGTAATCTGGCAACTTCGTGAGTTTCTGTATATTGTTGCCAGCAAGATGGAGTTCATCACCGATTTCATTGTGGAATCGGTGAGAGCCAAAGTAAGTGAAGAAGGAAGCCCTTTCCTCTGATGTATTTTTGTAGTCCCTTGTTCTGCTGGTTAATGCAGTTGTAACTTCTTTGAACAGGAAGTGAACATTTAAAAGTGTCCAGACAGTGTAACAGCAGGAGAATCCTGGAAGGTGTGAATTAGAGCTAAGAAGAGTTGGACCCTCATCAATCAGGAGAAAAGTTTATTTATAGATTAAATCAAGACCCTTTTTTCTGTAAGTCCCGGAAACTTTAGGCCCCTGTAATATATAACCTGGACATTTCCGGACAGACGCCGGCAGCCAAGATTTCATGCCACAGGAATTTGGAATTACCATCCTGAGATGATAGCAGTCACTGCAGGGTTAATAATGGCCTCCTCCAGCCCTATAGCCGCCCCTCATCACCTCACTTGTCGTCTTCTATAGAGAGGAGATGGACGGAGCTGCCCCTCACTCAGCAGCCCGGACGGGGGACAGGTTACAGGGTCCGGCCTCCCGGATTGGCAGCGGCTTAAAGGAGCCTTTCATCCTGTGACTTCTCCCTCCAATCTGTCTGTGATCAAAAGTTATTACGTTTTACCATTTGACAGCGAACATGAGGTGAGCGCAAATCCTGGCCACGAGCGAGTCCACATCAGTAACACCGGGTAACCAAAGCTCTTACCTGCGCTACATCAACATCAGCCGACATCACCAGCCTGACAAACCAGCCCCCATGTCTGATCCGAAATAACTGCTGTGCCTTTCATTACACGGAAAGTGACATCCAGGGAGGATAAAAGACGTTATACAGACTGTATGACCATCCTATAGGACTGTTATACAGAAGATAACTACTATAATACTGCCCCCTATGTACAGGAATATAACTACTATAATACTGCCCCCTATGTACAGGAATATAACTACTATAATACTGCCCCCTATGTACAGGAATATAACTACTATAATACTGCCCCCTATGTACAGGAATATAACTACTATAATACTGCCCCCTATGTACAGGAATATAACTACTATAATACTGCCCCCTATGTACAGGAATATAACTACTATAATACTGCCCCCTATGTACAAGAATATAGCTACTATAATACTGCCCCCTATGTACAAGAATATAACTACTATAATACTGCCCCCTATGTACAGGAATATAACTACTATAATACTGCCCCCTATGTACAAGAATATAACTACTATAATACTGTCCCCTATGTACAAGAATATAACTACTATAATACTGCCCCTATGTACAGGAATATAACTACTATAATACTGCCCCCCTATGTACAAGAATATAACTACTATAATACTGCCCCCTATGTACAGGAATATAACTACTATAATACTGCCCCCCTATGTACAAGAATATAACTACTATAATACTGTCCCCTATGTACAGGAATATAACTACTATAATACTGCCCCCTATGTACAAGAATATAACTACTATAATACTGCCGACTCTGTACAGGAATATAACTACTATAATACTGCCCCTATGTACAAGAATATAACTACTATAATACTGCCCCCTATGTACAAGAATATAACTACTATAATACTGCCTCCTATGTACATGTATATAACTACTATAATACTGTCCCCTATGTACAAGAATATAACTACTATAATACTGCCCCCTATGTACAAGAATATAACTACTATAATACTGCCCCCTATGTACAGGAATATAACTACTATAATACTGCCCCCTATGTACAAGAATATAACTACTATAATACTGCCCCTATGTACAGGAATATAACTACTATAATACTGCCCCCTATGTACAAGAATATAACTACTATAATACTGCCCCCTATGTACAGGAATATAACTACTATAATACTACCCCCTATGTACAAGAATATAACTACTATAATACTGCCCCCTATGTACAGGAATATAACTACTATAATACTGCCCCCTATGTACAGGGATATAACTACTATTATACTGCCCCCTATGTACAAGAATATAACTACTATAATACTGCCCCCTATGTACAGGAATATAACTACTATAATACTGCCCCCTATGTACAAGAATATATCTACTATAATACTGCCCCCTATGTATAAGAACATACCTACTATAATACTGCCCCCTATGTACAAGAACATACCTACTATAAACTGCCCCCTATGTACAGGAATATAACTACTATAATACTGCCCCCTATGTACAAGAATATAACTAATATAATACTGCCCCCTATGTACAAGAATATAACTAATATAATACTGCCCCCTATGTACAGGAATATAACTACTATAATACTGCCCCCTATGTACAGGAATATAACTACTATAATACTGCCCCCTATGTACAGGAATATAACTACTATAATACTGCCCCCTATGTACAGGAATATAACTACTATAATACTGCCCCCTATGTACAAGAATATAACTACTATAATACTGCCCCCTATGTACAAGAATATAACTACTATAATACTGCCCCTATGTACAAGAATATAACTACTATAATACTGCCCCCTATGTACAAGAATATAACTACTATAATACTGCCCCCTATGTACAGGAATATAACTACTATAATACTACCCCCTATGTACAAGAATATAACTACTATAATACTGCCCCCTATGTACAAGAATATAACTACTATAATACTGCCCCCTATGTACAGGAATATAACTACTATAATACTGCCCCCTATGTACAAGAATATAACTACTATAATACTGCCCCCTATGTACAGGAATATAACTACTATAATACTACCCCCTATGTACAGGAATATAACTACTATAATACTGCCCCCTATGTACAAGAATATAACTACTATAATACTGCCCCTATGTACAAGAATATAACTACTATAATACTGCCCCCTATGTACAAGGATATAACTACTATAATACTGCCCCTATGTACAAGAATATAACTACTATAATACTGCCCCCTATGTACAAGAATATAACTACTATAATACTGCCCCCTATGTACAGGAATATAACTACTATAATACTACCCCCTATGTACAAGAATATAACTACTATAATACTGCCCCCTATGTACAGGAATATAACTACTATAATACTGCCCCCTATGTACAAGAATATAACTACTATAATACTGCCCCCTATGTACAAGAATATAACTACTATAATACTGTCCCCTATGTACAGGAATATAACTACTATAATACTGCCCCCTATGTACAAGACTATAACTACTATAATACTGCCCCCTATGTGCAGGAATATAACTACTATAATACTGCCCCTATGTACAAGAATATAACTACTATAATACTGCCCCCTATGTACAAGAATATAACTACTATAATACTGCCCCCTATGTACAAGAAAATAACTACTATAATACTGCCCCTATCTACAGGAATATAACTACTATAATACTACCCCCTATGTACAAGAATATATCTACTATAATACTTCCCCCTATGTATAAGAACATACCTACTATAATACTGCCCCCTATGTACAAGAATATATCTACTATAATACTGCCCCCTATGTACAAGAACATACCTACTATAAACTGCCCCCTATGTACAGGAATATAACTACTATAATACTGCCCCCTATGTACAAGAATATAACTAATATAATACTGCCCCCTATGTACAGAAATATAACTACTATAATACTGCCCCCTATGTACAGGAATATAACTACTATAATACTGCCCCCTATGTACAGGGATATAACTACTATAATACTGCCCCTATGTACAAGAATATAACTACTATAATACTGCCCCCTATGTACAGGAATATAACTACTATAATACTGCCCCCTATGTACAAGAATATAACTACTATAATACTGCCCCCTATGTACAAGAATATAACTACTATAATACTGCCTCCTATGTACAAGAATATAACTACTATAATACTGCCCCTATGTACAAGAATATAACTACTATAATACTGCCCCTATGTACAAGAATATAACTACTATAATACTGCCCCCTATGTACAAGGATATAACTACTATAATACTGCCCCATATGTACAAGAATATAACTACTATAATACTGCCCCCTATGTACAGGGATATAACTACTATAATACTGCCCCCTATGTACAAGAATATAACTACTATAATACTGCCCCCTATGTACAAGAATATAACTACTATAATACTGCCCCCTATGTACAAGAATATAACTACTATAATACTGCCCCCTATGTACAGGAATATAACTACTATAATACTGCCCCCTATGTACAAGAATATAACTACTATAATACTGCCCCCTATGTACAGGAGTATAACTCTCAGTGTGTGGAGCTGATGGATGAGTGTAGGGCTGTGTTCATACTAGAACATCCTGTGTGTATCTCTCCCTGCAGACACTCGGTGACCCAGACGGTTAGGAGACGTCTATGATCTGGGTGTCACACATGGGAGATGCAGGGGCTGATAATATCCATTTCCTACGTAGAGGAAATCAGTGGTAATGGCCTTCTCTCCTGATAATGGGGGATACATTGAATTCCGGCTGAAAGCTTCGTATATTATGAAAAACGTAAAGGTCCAAAAAAAGAAAAAATAAATAAATAAAAACCTTCCATTATGTTCTATTCCCGAGGAAATGTCATTGTGGCTCTGAATGGAGGGTCTGATGTCTGCTGCGGCGGGGGAGACAATGGAGACTAATCACTCCGCGCTGGGGGTGATCGCACCATTGTCTCCTTCCATTCAGGGACTTGTAGTGTTTGTGTAGTAGGTGGTGAACGCTCCGTGCATGCGCCATCCATGAGACGCTCTCCCGCGCTGACGCCATCCACTCCCAGAGTTTCCCGGCTCTCAGACTTCAATGACTCCTTCCCATTGTGTGTGTAATGTAGGAGCTTGGGTCTGTGTGATCTGCTGCGGAAGACACCAGCTGAAGAGGGTTCTGACCCGACTTCTAGAACATTGTATGGACCAGAGGGGACAACAAGACCGCTCTCACGTTCATTGTGATGCCAAGTATTGTCCATAGTGGACAGAAGTGACCAGATCTGTGTTATTATTCATTTTTGTCAATTGTCAGTAGCAGCAGGACTGTGAAAAAATTATTTATATGTTAAGATTGTAGCTGGACTTTGAGCACTGGTGGTGTGTGTCCTAACACTGTTGCTCTCTCTGCAAACCGTGATGGGTATTCTCCCTGGAGATCTGTGTTGTCATTCATTTGTTTTGTGGTGTTAGTAGCAGCAGGACTGTTTATTTATATTCCAGGATTGTAGCTGGAATCGGAGTACTGGTCTGGTCTTCTTAAAGGACACCTGTCATCAGGTCTCTGCCACTAGTCCTGTCACTACTACCTGTTGGAGCAGCTCACAAGGATCCCATCCCAGCCTTTATCTAGTTATTTTTTATCATGTAAATGAGGCAGGTCACATGGTTAGAGGCAGTGATGTCACCCCTGTTACCCCTCCCCTCTCCTCCCCCTGCTCATGTCTGTGTGTAATGTATAGTAAAGCATGGCTAGTGTGTGTGCTGCATCTGCTGACATGCTGCATCCTCCTAATATACAGGTGAGAGACACAGACATCAGCTACACAAGTACCTGACAAGTTCTGCTATAACATGGCTGCCTGGAGCTGCTGTATCTCTCCTAAACACACACACACACACAGGCTGCAGGGGGCGTGGCCTCCAGCACCAGGAAGCACATCATTATACAGCCTCACATCATTATACAGGCTGTCAGTCATGCACTGGGGGTGTGGCTGTGCCTCCCACTCATGAATAGAGTGGACAGCTTGAATATGCTAATGCTTCATTGGACATTTCACAGGTCATTTGCATACAGCTTTAGGACCTCATTGCTTAGGTTTACAGGCCTGTAGAGGGACAATGAATGGATAGAGGCAATGCTTTCTAATGGCAGTTTATGAAAATATATTTAGTTTAGGGGGGTTATTTTGCCTGACGGGTTCTCTTTAAACTGCGGTGCTCTCCTGCAGCCAGTGTGATGCCAAATATTGTTCAAAATGGAGAGGATTAAAGGGAATGTGTCAGAAGAGACCAGATCTTTTATTCTTTGTGTGTGTTGTTAATACCAATAGGACAGCGAAAAAATAATTTATATTCCAAGATTGTAGCTGGACTTGGAGCACTTTTGGTGTGTTTTAACACTGCTGTGCTCTCTGCAACCAATATCCGTTATTGTACTAGAAGAAATGTTTAATCATACATTTGTGTTTGTTGTAAGTAGCAGCAGGACTGTGAAATATGTATATTCCAGGATTATACTAAGTGTCCTCACACTGCTGTGCTCTATTCAGTCAGTGTTGGGTCTTCTCCCTGGAGAGATGTGTAATCAGACCTTTTGTGTATGTTTTAATCAACAGCAGGACTGTGAATTATGGATTTATATTCCAATGTTGTAGCTGGACTTGGGGAGCAATAGAAGTTTCTCCTCACACTGTTGTACTTTGTGGTATCTGATGTAATGTTAGGTACTATCCCTGGAGATCTGTGTAATTATACCTTTGTGTATATTGTTAGTAGCAGCACACCTGTGAAATATGGCGTTTTATTCCAAGAGTGTAGCTGGACCCAACGCACTGGGTGGAGTGTAACACTGGTCACTGTTTTGCTCTTTGGTCTTTGTACAGAGATGCTCCTTAAAAGTCAAATCTGCAACAAGCTTTTGGTTTAATTTTACAGCAGGAGGGAGAGGATTTGCAGAGAACTAAGAGCACAGCAGTGTGAGGACACTCCAGTGCAATTGGAGAAGATACGATCTGGGAACAAAACTCAAAATTGCTAACCTGATTCCCCAGCCACAGACCGCACCCTTCTATGTAACCCATAGCACGGGGGAGGCTGTGATGTTGGGGGGCTGTGATGTTGGGGGGCTGTGATGTTGGGAGGGCTGTGATGTTGGGAGGGCTGTGATGTTGGGGGGGCTGTGATGTTGGGGGGGCTGTGATGTTGGGGGGGCTGTGATGTTGGGGGGGCTGTGATGTTGGGGGGCCGTGATGTTGGGGGGGGCGTGATGTTGGGGGGGCCGTGATGTTGGGGGGGCCGTGATGTTGGGGGGGCCGTGATGTTGGGGGGCCGTGATGTTGGGGGGGCCTTGATGTTGGGGGGACCGTGATGTTGGGGGCCGTGTTTGCGGTGGTCTTTGTGAGTTGTCTTATACAATAACCTTCCCTTGTCTTCTCCATAGAAATTCCCGGAGCTGAAGTTCAAGTACGTGGAAGAGGAGCAGCCGGAGGAGTTCTTCATCCCGTATGTCTGGTCCTTAGTTTACAACGCGGGGGTGGGACTGTACTGGAGCCCGCAGGACGTTCAGCTCTTCACCATGGACTCGGGCTGAGCAGGACCCCCCCACACTACACAGGAGCATTATGGGATATCACTGCACCTTTATACAGGGAGTCCTGTCCTGGGGTGCGCCGCCGGGTGACCTCATACCACGGCCGCCACAACTCCACATCTTTAGTGTTCATTTCCAGGTTTTCTTTATTCTCATTAATCCAGAAAAAAAAATAATAATAATATTGTATATTTTTTATGTTGACAGAACAGGGGAGGTTTTAATTTTATCCAATTCTATAAGTGTATAAATATATATAAATATCTGTTTGGGTTTGATTGAATAAAGCTGTGAAAGTAACGGCAAGAACGCCCGCAAGGCATCCCGCATATCTGTCCACGCTGAGGTCCCTATGATAAACATCACTGTCACGTGGACGTGACCCGACAATCTAATACCAATAGATAAGCGGCACCAGAGGTTTGTGGCAGCCACTTATCTCCCCCCACCCCCCCCCCCCCTAGTTTATTCCATGTCCTGTTACCCATCTATAGCCAGGGTAACAATGGGGCGTCCTAATCCGGACAGCACGTACAGCTCCAAGTCTTGGCTGCAGAAGCTTAAAGGGGTTTTCCACTAACTTAAAATCGTCTCTTAAAGGGCCTGGTGTCTGCTGTACTTCCAACACCAGAGTATACACAAGGAGGGGAGTGCAGCCAATCACTGGCTGCACTGTGGACACACCCCCAAGCAGTGATTGGCTGAGCAGCCTGTCCTGCTGCTTCCTGTCTCACACAGGAAGTGCTGCAGACACTCGGCTTGTAAATCTCATTCTTAGTTACTGGAAATCCCCTTTAATTCCATTTTTTGCCGTCACTTCTTCCCCTCAGACAATATTTCACAGATGAAGCAACAGTTTCTTCTGCTGCCTGTAATGAAACGTGCAGACAGGACCGCGACCCTTCAAGGGGTTTTCCAGCTTCTTACACAACGTGTCATCATTGTGCGGGGAACAGTTCAGCGAGTTCAGAATAAAGTTTGTTTTCACTTTTGACCAAAGAACGACGAGCGATGGTTTTCCATCTATTTATAGCTGGACTTCCCCTTTAAGTGCGGAGCTCTGCATTCAAATTATGACTGAATCTCATACGACTGCTGATATAATTGGGCATTTGACCACTGAGCCAATCCCGGACCTTCATAGTCATGTAATGTTCAGTCATAAGACCAGGGATGGGCTCAGTGGTTAGAGGAAATCTCCCATCACAATCCATCCTGATAAACCAGGGACATTCCTCATAGATCCAGGCACCGGGACTGTGGTATCTGCTTATATCTGTTATCCGTGGCCTCCTTCCTTCTAAAATCAATTTTTATAATTATGCTAATGAGCCAGAAGGGCTATGGGTGGAATGGAGCCCCTCTGTGTTGTAGCTTTACAGACACTGTCTTCTCCTCCCCTATGCTCCTGCACAGTGTAACAGCTTGTGAAGTTACCGTACAGGAGGGCACTGGTATTGCCCCCAGGTCACTTCAGGTTAATTGGCATAATTATAAAAGTTGATGTTAGTAGGAAGGAGGCCATGGATAACACATATAAGAAGAGACCACAGTCCCGGTGCCTGGATCTATGAGGAATGTCCCTGGTTTATCAGGATGGATTGTGATGGGAGATTTCCTTTAGAGGGAACCTGTCAGAGCAATGTTGGATTTACTGCAATGATTTTCTGGAAAATTCCACTGAACAGGAAAGTGTTAACAAGCTTTACTACTTACTGGCGGTGGTCACTTTCTGCTGACAGGTTCCCTTTAAGTGCACAATGAAGATGAGGAGAGCGATTCCTGTCTGATGGGATGGAAAGTCTCAGAGATCGGGAACCTCCATGGAGATGTTGTGGCTTCCATGATGTGTAGTGTGTCTAACAAGACCTTCCCCCTCCCTCCGGGGGGGTTATCCTAAAATTAGAATCTCCCCTTTCGGGTTCTGTGATTTGCTGTTCCCGGATATTTGGCTGCTGCTGGTAAAGGTACTTTGTTTATTTGCTGATTTTCCTTTTCTGTATATAATTTATTTTGATATTGAAGGTCTAGAAGACCCTCTATAGACCCTCTATAGACCCTCGCACGGATTTGTGTCCTCCATCGTCTTCTCT